>NW_026067909.1:9707598-9971077 GCF_014885135.2 Alexandromys fortis | reverse complement strand
TAAAAAAAAAAAAAAAAAGAAAGCAGGCTGAGCAAGCCAGGGGAAGCCAGCCAGTAAGCATCTCCCCTCCATGGACTCTACATCATCTTCTGCCTCCAGGATCCAGTACTGCTTGCGTTCCTGTCCTGACTTCCTTCAGCGATGAACAGCAATGCTGAAGTGTAACCTAATATACCCTTTCCTCCTCCACTTGCTTTTTGGTCACGGTGTTCTAGTGAAGCAATAGAAACCCTAAGACACAGCCCCGCCATTTCATGAGCCAATTCCTTAAAGTAACATTTGTCTCTATGTGTGCACTTACACACCCTCTGTGTTTGCTTCCACACCCCCTGCTGCTTCAGTCTCCCTGGGGAACCCTGACTGATACATCTTGCACAACCCCTCTCTCTCTCAGGGTGGGAGGCAGCCATGCACCCATGCAGAGTGCAGCTTTATGAGTTCCCTAGCCCAGATAGTTCCTCCCTTTCTCTACCCCATTTTGACCTCAATGTGACCTCACTGACCTTTCCTATGTCAGCCACATGAGTGGTCTCCGGCCATTCCCCACGATGCTCTGTAGTCAATTTGATTGCTAACGCCTGTTGCAGAAACAGAAACCAAACTACTGAGGACTTTGTGTCTCAGTGGCTACAACAGAGCCTCTCTGGACATAGGAGACAAGGCTGGCTTAACAGCCCTGCTGACCACTGCCCTTGCCATCCTGGCCAAGCATCCAACACCAAGCTGCCAAGTCCCAGACAGCAGCAATGAATACAAGTGGGAAGCTTGTATCTCACCACAGTCAGCAGACAGAGGGTACTCCCAGAGCCGCCATAGTTCTCAGCCCCTCTGGATTCCTAAAGGAAACCCCAGCCCCAGTCACACAGGGACAAAGCAGTAAGTCCCAGGCCTAAGCCTACAGTCAAGCATCTGTCCCACAGGGCTTTCCCTGGACCCCCTCCTTGGGCTGCTGACATGCGATCAGCGGCAGCTGTCCTCAGCCAAGCTGTGCACCATCTGTGCTCTGGGCCCAGACATGCCGCACAGCGACAGCCAGCCTACACTGCAAGTCGTCGTCAGCAGATTTGGGGAGACAGCTTGGAATTCTTAAAGGGGAGAATTAGTTTTTAGAAAAGGAGAAAGTTTTTTCCCACATTAAAAAATGGAAAACACTGTTGTGATGGAAGGAATTAGGTCTTTGTGTGACGCCACAGTGGATGGTTTAAAAATGGAACAATTAAATGAGGGGAGAATTAATTTAGCTGGGATTTACATAATGTCAATTATAAACTATCAGTTTGGTAATTATTGTTTTATCCCTAAAAAGTTGGTTGCTATAAGTGCCAAGATACAGGCCTTAGGAAATGTTACTAAAGAAAATAACGTCATTTTCCTGATAGTTGCAAGTCTTAGAAAAACTTACTAAAACAGATAATAGAGATACTGGGACAAAGAGGAATTTAAAGAGAACCAACCTCACCATTATATTATAAATTTAGAGAGGAACAGCCCAAATTTATCAAAAAAAAAAAAACCTTAATTTACCCAGTTACCATACAGGACCAACTGCCAAATAACAGGTACGTAAGAGCTGACCGGATTCCTGTGGAAATGTTAGATTTCAGGAGACTTAAGAAATGAAAGTCTCATATGGTATCCACTCGCCTTTTGTGAGACAGGTGTGAAATTCATGGTAAACTAGTAACAGAATTGTCCCACAAGACTGGAAAGACTTCGTTTCAGCAGTATTGGAACCTGGTCCTTAATTACAGTGGAGGACCAGGTAGAAAGATGGGCTAAGACCATTGGACAGTGAATGAGGCTAGAGGTATGGAAATTTCCCAACATCAGCTTCTTGGAGAGGGTGATTACACTGATGCACAAAGACAGTCTCTATATGATGACCACACCTTGATGCTACGTACGCCACACAGCAGCTTTGAATGTTTGTATAGTCTGGATGGACATAACAAATTATGGTCCTTTAACCTCTTCAAGATCTGCTGCATATGACATTTAAAATGTTTAGGTTTTCTGCAGAGAACCATGGCCATACCTAACAGTGACCTTTAAAGTCTCCATAAGGAGGATGGGGCCCTACAATGACGATCCCACTGGGACTATGCTAATGCCACTAAGCTGACAAACACCACCCGAAGATCAACTTTGGACTACAAACTGCTCAGGGCAATTTCAAGATGGCTGAATGAGGTGATTCAGCCTCACAGACTACTCTAGCCAGGACTTGAGACAAGTCCTATATTTTCCCATCACACAGAGACTGGACAACAAATGATACAGTTAGCTCTCCCAGGTCTTGACAGTTATCCCAATTCTTTTCAGGGTTCCCTAAAGATGCTATCACACCCAGATAGCATAAGAACATGATGCCCACATTCCCAAGAGGTGGGGTGGGTGGGTTTTGGTCATTCAGTGGGTTATAAATATTTGTCATCATTTGTAGGGTTGGTTACAAGTTGTTATTGGTAATGGTCAGTATAAACACTGAACAAAGGATATTAGCTTCAGGGATCTTGTTCTGAACAGAAAAGGGAGGAATATAGAAAAGATAGAATAAAAGGGTAGATTATTAATCTAATTTTAAACCAAAAAAGCAATAACTAGTCTTAAATGTTTTACATTGGTATGGATTTTTGCATATTGATACAAATTTGAGGTTATTTTGGTTATACTGTATATGTGTTTCTACTCTTATTTACGATATTTTTGTATAGTGATACAAATTTAAGGTTATTTTAGTTAGAACATACTGCACATATGTTTCTACTCCTAATCAAAGTGCTGTTCTATACAGGTCATTTAACAATGTAATGTAAATTTCTAGTTCTTGAAAGCTATTATTACAAACGATTTAGGATAATAAAAAATGCAAGTCAGTAGTTAGTTACCCATTACAATCAAATTTGTAGTCATGTTAGGGATGTTTTCAAGGTCAAACAGATACATATTTTAGATAGGTAGTCCTCAAAAACACTTCAGAGATCTGCAGAATATGGTATTTAAGATTCTTTACTAATATAAGGTTCTTTTTTATGACAATGAGACTTGTCTGCTTATGGTAGCAACAATCTACTTCAGAGAAGATGATAGGCATCAAAGAAATTCAACATGAAGTTTACTTTCTTTGTGACAAAAGTAAGCCATTGGGCAAGAAAGTGTCCTTGCCTCAACTGCTGTCCAAATTGCACAAGCAAGACACAAAAGAAAGTGACTGCCAAACATTGTCAAGACAAGGCAGGACAGTTCTTCAAAAATCCTGCCTCACTGACAAGTCAGTGAGATACTCTAGGCCTGTAGGCCAAAGATGGGTACCCAACATTACAGAGGAACCTTGAGTGACTGTCCAGGCAGTCAACTGTTTCTGTAATTTATTAATTTTGGAAGCTGTTTGCTCTGCACTTTGATTTACTCAGGTAATTTTATATCCTCCTCAGGTCTCTGATGAAGTTGAAGACTAGATAGTTACAGTTTTCCTTGTTACCAAATTCAGAAAAGAAACTCACAAAAGAGGTATAAAATGTATAAGGTTGAGGGACATAAAAAGATAGTTTGGGGTTGGAAATAAAAGTTAGACTAGAAAGTAAATTATGGGGTTGGAGAGATGGCTTAGAGGTTAAGAGCACTGGCTGTTCTTCCAGAGGTCCTGAGTTCAATTTCCAGCAACCACAAAGTGGCTTACAACCATCTAGAATAAGATCTGGGGTCCTCTTCTGGCCTGCAGGCATACATGCAGGCAGAACACTGTATACAAAATTCAAAAAAAAAAAAAAAAAGAAAAAGAAAAGAAAAGGGAATTCGTACAACACTTTGGACTCACCAAGATAGAATAGATAATGGAGTATTTTCTCTGAATTTGTCAGATGCAAATGGACTAGACACTGTTAATGTCCTTCTTGCCTGTATATATTTGTATATAGTTGTTTTACTTATTGTATATAGTTTTACTATGTTAGTTCAAACCTTCACTTTTTATTTAGACAAAAAGGGGAATTGTGTTCTGACAAATAAAGCTGGCTTGGAGTGGAAAGGCAGAGCTAGCCACTAGCTGACCATAGAGGTTTGGAGGACTGCAGGAAGACAAAGAGGAGACAGGAAGCAGTAAGGTGGGGCTGAGAGAGGATCTTGACCCTTTTGGACAAAGGAATGGATGAGGTAGGAAACAACTGGCATCTGCTTCCCATTCTCTGATCTTTCAGGTTTTTACCACATATTTGACTGCTGATTTTTTAATGATAAAGATTAATTAGATTAATGTTTCATGTACCAAATGGCTTTTGCTTCTGGATTGGAGCAAGGGGTATAAAGTGTGGATGGGTGGACTGGTGTATGAAGAAATGGATGATTGGTTGGTGGATGGTGGGTAGATGGCTGAATGAATGAATGAATGAATGAATAATAGGTGGATAGATGAATGAGTAGGATGTATAGATAGACAGACAGGCAGACAGACGAGATGGAACGGGATGAGTAGGTTGTATAGATGAGTGGATGGGTCTTTTATGTTTTAAATCAAAAGGGATTTTGATTGAGATTACACTTAACACATAGATCAGTTTGGAAGAATCAGCACCCAGAAAGATGAGTCTTCTAGCCTGTGACTTTGCATGGGTTTCTATTTAGGTCTTGGGTTCTCTCAGCAATACTTTGTAATTCTCAATGTGCTGGTCTTACACCTTGTCAGATTTTCCCCCCAGTATTCCATATTTTTGATAATTTTGTGATGCATAATTTTTTATTCCGGTATTAGTTTGCTTGGTGCTAATCTATAGAAACAGTCCATTTTTAATCAACACAAAAAACACGTAACCTAACATTTCCCATCTTAGCTCAGTGGTGTTGAATAGCCTTACCATACTGTGGTCTGTCACCACCACACACCTTGAGAACTCTTTCTTTCTTTGAGAAAAACTGAATTCTACTCGGGAGAAAGGGCTCAACAGTAAGAGCATGCGCTGTTTTTGCTTAGGATCTGAGTTGGGTTCCCAGACCCACAGCAGGTGACTCACAACCACCCACAATTCCAGTTCTAGGGGATGGGACACTCTCTCTGGCCTCTCCGGGCACTCACATATGAACACACCCTAACAGACATACACACACACAGAAACAAAAATAAGAGTAAAATATCTTGCTGGGAGGTGGTGGTGCACCCCTTTAATCCCAGCACTCAGAAGCCAGAGACAGACAGATCTTTGTGTTTGAGGCCAGCCTGGTCTACAGAGTGATTCCAGAATATTCAGGGCTATTTAGAGAAACTCTATAGTTAGACTTTCCTTTACGCTGTCAACTCACAAATAATGACATGGAGACTTATTATTAATTATAAAAGCTCAGCCTTAGCTTAGGCTTGTTTCTAACTAGCTCTTATAACTTAACATAACCCATAATTTTTAATAGCAACATAACCCATAAATTTTAATTACATTCTTTCACATGGCTCTGTTACTATTTCTCTGTTCTGTCCATCCTGCTTCCTCCATGTCTGGCTGGTGATTTTGCCTTTCTTCCTCTCCAAGTCCTCTCCGCCCCCCAGAAGTCCTGCCTAATCTCCTCCTGCCTAGCTATTAGTCATCCAGCTCTTTACTAACCGAATCACAGTGACACGTCTTCCCAAGGGCTAATACTAAAGTGTGTATCACCACTGCTTGGAAGTTTCCATTTCTTAACATTTTCATCAACGCTTGCTGTTTTAGTGGGTTTGTTTTCTTGTTTTTACCTGTGTGTGCCTATATGTCTCTGTGTGTATATGACAGAGGCCAGAAAAGGGTGTTAGATTCCCTGTCACTAGAGACATCTGTAGTTATGGGCCATCATGTGGGTGCTGGGAACTGAACCTGGGTCCTCAGCAGGATCAGCCAGTGCTCTTAATGGCTAAGCCATCTCCCCAGTCCCTGATTTCTTTTTTTATTTAGTTTTTTTAATTTGCATCTGACATACACATGTGTGTACATGTATGCAAGTATGCACACATGCATGCACATACAGAAGCAAGAGGTCAACATTGGCTGTCTTTTTTATTCTCCACATAAATTTTTTTGAATCTCTCTCACTGAGACTAGAGCTCACCATTTCATCTAGGCTGGTTGGGCAGTGAGCTGGTGGTATCTTCCTCTCTCTGCTCTCCCAATGCCAGGGTTACAGGCACACACCACCACATCTGGCTTTGACCTGGGCACTGGGGATCCAAGCTCAGATTCTCGAGCTTGTACTCTCCTCATCTCCCCAGCCCTTGGTGGGGTTCTTATTTGTATTTTTCTGATGGCAGATGGCACAGGGACTATTTCCTGCACTTCTTGGCCATGGGTGTTTACTCTTCACACAATTCTCAGACAATTCATTGTGGAAACATCTATTCAAATTCTTTGTCCATCTACAAGAATCAGTGTTTCTGTATTGATCTTCGGATTCCTACAACCACGGTGACGTCACTTACTCATGGTAGTGGCTTTTTCCAAACTTCTGTTGTCCGAGATGGATGATCATGTCATCTATGACTGTGATGGCTTCAGATCCTTTCCAGTTACTTGTATTTATTTCCCTCCATGGGTGCACTGGCTGTGATTTCCTGCACAGTGTTGGTGGGAGGCAAGGAAAGACGATACCCTGGCCTTGCCCCCAGTTTCAGAGAAACCACTCAGTCTTCTAATGTGCCAGCAGTGCTGGCCTTGCTGATAGCCCTTCCCCGAATAAGGAAGTTCTCTCCTATTTTTAGCACATGCATTCTTTTTACCAGGAACATGCATTGGGTTTCTTCAAGAGTGCCTTTCTGTCTTTACTGAGATGGTTGTGTAGCTCTGGCCTGCCATTTGTGGAATCACACTGATTTCTAGCATTACATTAAGCCCTTCTGCCCTCCTGAATAAACTATATCTGATTACATTTTTAAATTTATTTAATTAATTGGACTTGCTTTTAGACCATTTCATACCTGTGCTTCTCTCCCTTCCCTTTCATATTTTTGACAATACTGGATTTAATTTGTCAACATTTAGAATTTTTGCCTCTGTGCTCAAGAGGGAAGATTGGTCCAGCTTTTTCCTTACTTCTTTTACATTTTATTTACCTTTATATGTATGTGTGCTCCTTTGTCTGTATGTGCATTATGTGCTTGCAGTACCCATGAAGGCCAGAAGAGGGTTCAGATCCCTTGGAACTAGAGTTACAAGCAGTTGGGAGCTGCCTTATGTGGGTACTAGGAACAGAACTCTGGTCCTCTGCAAGGGCACAAAGCGGTCTATCTTTGAGCCCTCTCTCATTCAGCTTCATTTCTTCTTTCTCTTCTCCTTGTTGTTTGAGACAGGGTTTTTCTGTGTAGCCCTGGCTATCCCGGAATTCACTCTGTAGACCAGGCTGGCCTCAAGCTCAGAGATCTGCCTGCCTCTGCCTCCTTAGTGCTAGGATTAAAGGCACACACCACCACCTGGCTCATTTTTTTCTTTTTATAATGTGTTTGTGTGTTTCTTGAATTGGGGTAATACTGACCTCAGAAAAAGAACTGGAAGGGTTTCTTCCCTTTCGAGTTTTTGACTTTTGTTTGGTGTCTTCCCCAAGTAGAATTTCTCAATGGCTCCATCTGAGCCAGGAGTTCTCCTTGTGAGAGAGGTTTTGGTTGTTTTATTTTGCTTTGCTTTGCTTAAACCACAACTGGATTCCTTTGGACTCTAGCTTTATTCTGGTTCATTGATTTAGTGTGTTCACTTTTGATACATTGTGCCTTCCCAGAAGCTGCTAAATTCATTGCCATGTTATTCCTTTAGGCTCTTTCCATGATTGTAGTCTGTAGTGATATCACCATGTCTGTCTTCCCCCTTCTCCTAGTGGTCTGACAAGAGGCTTATCGGTTTTGTTAACCTGTTTAAGGAATTTGATTTGGGTTTCACAGATTTTTTTCTGTTTTGTTTTGTCAGTTTATCAAGGATTTATCCTTTTCTGCTACTTTGGAGTAACTTGATATTGTCTTTATTTCCTGATTTTTAAGGTGGAAAGCCACTGGCTGGAGACCTCCTCCTGTTCTAATGCCACAATTAGTACTATAGGTTTCCCCTAAATGCTGTTTCACTGGCATTCCACAAGCCACCATGCTGCACACACTGTGTTTCTCTCTCCTCATCTGTTCTCTGGCATCTCTAATATTGGTACCTTGGCCCAACCCTGAGAACCCACCTGGAGCCCAGTGCTTTCCAGTCAGTGAAAGAAAATGTCACCAAAGGGAGCCAATGAATAAAATGACTGCCCAAGTATCTGGCAAGATGAGCAGAAGGAAGCAGCTTCTACTCCCAGGTCCTGGGAAACAAAATGAAAGCCATGGGGCTGCTGAGACTTAGGAACAAAAGGTGAGGAGGGGCCTCTGAGGGGTTTAGCAGAACCGATTCAGGTAGTTTCAAAAAGAAACTTCCTCAAGTAGCTAGAGGGACTGCAAAAGAAGTAAAAAAAAAAAAAAAACAAGTAAAATTTCTCTCTTCCCATCACTCAACACTGCTTCTAGGATGCCACACAGCAGGGAGACTGGCGATTTGTAAAGTCCTAGCCATGTACATCAGTCAGCAACAACTGCAAATGGAGTTCTCTAAAACCAAAGTTTCAAGCATTTAGAAGTAAATACTTGAAAAATAGATGGCCAGATGATAGAAGTGTGTGTGTGTGTGTGCATGCACATATGCTATGTGCACAAATATATGTACATGTGTTTTCTAGTTTCTAGCCATCTCTTGGAGCCAGACTGTCATTCTAGAAGAGGAACCAGAGCTCTTTGAAGAAGCAGTTGTGTCTCTGGGAAAGGAAAGACAACTCTGGAGCATTTCACGGTGCCAGACCACAAAATAATCACACAGAAACTATATTATTTAAATCACTGCCTGGCCAATCACTGAAGCATTGCTAGCTAGCTCTTATATCTTTTGTTAACCCATTTCTATTAATCTGTGTATGGCCACATGGGTGTGTCTTACCGGTAAGGTTCCAGTGTGTCTTTCTCTGGCAGTGGCTACATGGCTTCCCTTGACTCTGCCCTCTTTCTCCCAGCATTCAGTTTAGTTCCCCCCCCACTTCCGCCTAGCTCTGCTCTACCCTACCACAAGCCCAAAACAGCTTCTTTATTAACCAATGATAGTCACAGCATACAGAGGGCAATCCACATCAGCCAAGGCTGTTACTGAATTTACAAGAAGCCTGTAAAGCATCTGTGTGGGCTACTGTGTGAGGCCTTACCATCCTGGCTACCCAGGGGAACCAGATGGCTGCACCAAACAGCAGAAAGAATGCTGGAGGGATCCAGCTAGGCCCAGAACAAGACCAAATGGGCTGCAAACCCCGAGCAATAAGAGACACGTTTTGCAGATTTCCTTTTTTTTAAAACTATTCTTTTTTTAAATGTATTTTTTTAACAATCTTTTCTCATTTTATATAGCAATCCCAGTTCCCTCTCCCCCACCCCATCCCCCATCCAGTCCTCAGAAAGGGTGAGGCTTCCTTCCCATGTGGAGTCAACAAAAGCAGACTTCCTTTTTAAACAGAATCTTTTATTTCCTCTTTGACAATTCCATACATATAAACAATGTATTTCTATCATATGCACCCCCATTCCCCTCCCATTTGCTCAGGCACCCCAGCCGAGAGATGCAGATGGCAAAGCTGTCGGTAGACTGGCCCCATGGCTCTAGACTGTAAGGAAGGAATCTATAGTCCATTCTCAGGGTGAGATGCACTTAGGGCTCACCAGAGAAGCACAGATGAGCAGGAGGCACTAGGCCCCCATCCCCCCCCTGCCTAAAGCTGGAGCCTACATGTCTAGACATTCTCAGTTCATCCTAGGGTTGAAAAGTCAGCCAGCTGGGTGTGGTGGCACACACCTTTAATCACATAGGTCTGGTCTACATTGTGATTTCCAAGACAGACAGAGCTACACAGTCAGACCCTCTCAAAAAAGAAAGGGAGAGGATGAGAAGGAAGGGGAGAGAAGGGAAGGGGAGGGGAGGGAAGGGAAAGGAAAGAGAGGGAAAAGAAGGGGAGGGAAGGGAAGGGGAGGGAAGGAAAAGGGAAGGAAGGAAGGAAGGAAGGAAGGAAGGAAGGAAGGAAGGAAGGAAGGAAGGAAGGAAGGAAGGAAGGAAGGAAGGAAGGAAAGAAGTGAGGGGAAGGAAGGGAGTCTGCTATGGGACTAAGTCCACAGATCAAAAAGGGGGGGCTCTTGAGCCCCAGGACTTATATTAGATAAGGCTTTGTGTCCTGAACTAACAAGGTGGGATTTGGGGAGGGAACAAAGCCAGATACTAGGAAGACTGTACCTCCCTGAAGAATTCAGCCAGTGAGAAATTCAGGGCCCAGAAAAGTGCACTAGGAATTTTAAAGCTTCTGGCTTGTGCCAGCCCCAGTGTGCCCGCCATTTCTGCCTTTTCTTTAAACAGATGTGCAACTCTACAAAGTAGAAAAAATAAAAAGTTCCACTCTCACTAGCTGAGTCCCCAGGACCCTTATTGTGAAGTGAGGGTCACTGTTTCACACAAAGTAACTCAGAGTTAGGCAGAGGGAAGCTAGGGGCCCCTCAAGGAAGGAGCCCAAAATGCCACTGAAAATACTGTTATTTTTTTCTCGGGTCTTCCCCAACACTCTAGGATAACTACGTGTGATGTCAAAGTTCTTGAAGGCCAGGCCAGGCTCTGGACACCTCACACTGTTGTAGCCCAGGGAACAAGGCATCAGATGAAGCTCAGGGCAGGGTCACATTGCAGTGGCCCATCCCTGGATGTCACCTCTCTCTGCAGAGCAGCCTGGGAGGAGACAATGCATACACAGTCTTCCTAGCTCTTACAATGGCCAGTGGCACTTACCCAAAAACCAAAGTACATCCCAAGTTCACAAGACTTGATCAAGAAAATACAAAGCCAAATAAGAATCTGAGTTTGCCCCTCAATTTTCTGTGGCTTTTTTTTTTAAAGATGGGAATATCCTACCCTGTAGATTAAGCTAGCTTTAACTCACTGTATGGCCCAGGTTGGTCTCAAACTCATGATAATTCTGCTTCAGATTCCCAAGTGCTGGGCTCACGGGCATGTGTCGTCATGTCTAGATGCAATGATTTAAAGAAGGGGGTTTCCTGAGTGTTCCCATGGGGTACAAGGAAGCATGGTCTCTGGCACATGACTGTGGAATGGGGGTATGTCCAGTGTCTCTCTTAGGATGTCACACTAGGAAGTGAGCAACCAGAAGTGGCCTCAAGTCTTTCTAATCTGTCGCTGCCCAGCTGTCCAGCCATCTAGCCAAAGGCCCTGCATGAATGAAGGGCCATGCAGCTGTGCCATGAACTATTCCAGAGCCATTAAAATCATGTTTCCAGTGCATTTACCATTGGGAGGAAAAGGCTATAAAGCAATCTAAAGCAATAATCAGCATGGCTTACGCACTAACGGAGAAAAGATTCACAAAGCTGAGCAGTGGTGGCCACGCCTTTAATCCCAGCACTTGGGAGGCAGAGGCAGGCAAATCTCTGTGAGTTTGAGGCCAGCCTGGTCTACAAGAGCTAGCTAGCTCCAGGACAGGCTCTAAAGCTACAGAGAAACCCTGTCTCAAAAAACGAAAGAAAGAAAGAAAGAAAGAAAGAAAGAAAGAAAGAAAGAAAGAAAGAAAGAAAGGAAGGAAGGAAGGAAGGAAGGAAAAAAGAGAGAAAAGATTCACAAATACAAGTCATCTCTGCTACCAGGGAAGGGGTACCCATCTTTAGCCATTACACGGAACAACTGTGCTTCTCCGGGACAAAACCACATTGCCCAGTTGGTCTGCATACAGCACCACTAGAACCCAATCCCACTGGACCAGAACAGCATCACCACCACTAGAACCCAATCCCACTGGACCAGAGCAGCATCACCAACACTAGAACCCAATCCCCTGGACCAGAACAGCATCACCAACACTAGAATCCAATCCCACTAGACCAGAACAACATTACCACTACTAAAACCCAAACCCCTGGACCAGAACAACATCACCACCAGAGAGGATTCCAGGCTGCTTGACTTCAGTGCAGGAGACAAGATGCAGCAACCTTCTTAACACTTTGCTGCACCCCAACCATTGCTCTGATGCATCTGAGATCCTGTAGACTCAGAATGTGATCTTACATATAAAGAGAATTGGGGTGCAGAGCAATCCCTACATTAGCAGAGAAGTCATCTTCCTTCTTCCACCTGTGCCCTGCATTGTCCAGCTCCTACAATGAGTAGCCATAGCGCTCTCTGGAGCACAGTGCCTTGTCTCTATGTACTCCCGTTCTATGGGTTAACAGCCCCCAGGCACCGCAGCTGTGGACAGGGCACCACAGGCATCGCTCACAAACGAAGATGGAAAGGTCCAGCCATAAACTCCTAAATCTCACACCTTGGTCCTACTTAATAAAATTAAATAGTACCATAAAGGAAGAAGGCCATAAAGATGGTAAATGCCTGCCTAAAGGCCGGGCATGGCTGGCACATCCCGGCCAGCCCGAAGGCACAGGGTCCGGAAGTCCTGCTTCCTGGGTCCTGGATCCAGCATGAAATTGAAATTGGAATGAAATAGTGAGACCTCAGCCTGCATCCGTGCCAGATCACCAGGTTGCATCCAGGACTTGATTCAGAGAGACAGGGCCCAGAGAACCCCTGAGCCCTGGAGAGCTCACAGCAGGCTTTGAGTATCCTCCTAAAAACAAAAGAGCAGGTCCCTATGCCTTAGATGGCATCCAGGGACATGGCTCCCTACCAGAATAAAATGGGTGACAAGTGGGTACAGAAACCTGAGGTGCAGGCCTTCAATTGGGACAGCAATTGAGGCCTCACTGCATACCCCCTTTGGGGTCCAGGGCATCTAGGCCAAGCCCCAGGGACCCTCCAAGGGTGAACTCCAAGCTAGAAGGCCGCAGGTTACACTCTATAATACCAGCCATTGGGGCAGGTAAGAAAAGATGGCTGGGACTCTGAGGCAAGCATAGGCTACAAAGTGAGTTCCAGGCCAGACTGGGCTACAATGATACCCAATAAAAGAAAGGAGGGGGGAGAAGGATGGGGTACCAAGGACTGGAGTCAGTGTTTAATAGGAAGTGAGTTTCAGTCTGGGAAGATGGAATGTTCTAGAAGATGGTGGGGGTAGCTGCAATACATTGCAAGTGTGCTTCTTGCCACTGAGGTGTGTGCTTCACAACGATAAACAAAATTTTTTTTGAGACGGGGTTCAACTGTGTATTCCTGCTGGCCTCTAGCTCACAGTCCTTATGCCTCCGTTTCCCTGCTGGCACTATAGGTGTAAGTCATCACATCTGCCAAAAACTAAAATTTTAATGTGTAAGTATTTTATTTATGTGTACATCTGAGTGTGGATATGCACATAGGTGTGTGGACATCTGCAGTAGACAGAAGAAGGCATCAGAGACCCCAGGGCTAGAAGTTATATATTGGGCTATTGTGATCCACCCAGTGTGGGTGCTGGGACCTAACTGGGGTCCTCTGTAAAAGCAGTATATGCTCTGAACACCGAGCCTTCTCTCCAGGCTCCAAAATAAATAAATAAATGAGAGAAAACCCATTTTAAATAATAAATAAATATGCAAAGTGCAGAGTGGCCAGCCATCACCTGAGATCCATACGGGAAGCATTCAGAAGGGCAGTCCTGGCACATAGGCCTTACTGTCCCTAAGATGGAGTAGGAAGATGCCGCTTACAGCCTCCTCTGCCTCAGGACCCCAGGGCACTTTGAAAAGAGTGCTGGTCTTTGGGGAACATGGGTAAGATCTTGGCATTTTCCCTACTGGACATTAAAACAGAAAATTATAAGATGCATTCTTCACTTCAAAAATAATAAGCACATTATGTAACAACACACCTAACACTTTTATGAAAAAATAATAACTTTATTTTCCAAGAGAAGAACGTTGAGGAGCTAAGAGGCTAATATTATTCCTCTTATTTTGTTTGGGGGTTTTGCCTCTCCCAGGACAGGTTCCACCAAGTAGGTGGGCTCTTCTCATGGTGCCTGTCCCACCTACCAGAACACATGGCCTTGGGGAAAAGACCACCTTAAGCACCTCCTTGGTCATCAAGGAACCCTGTGACCATCTCTCAACCTGGGAGCCGTCCCAGGATGCTCCAAACATTGACACCACCTACATATGGAATGCTCACAGTTCTCTCCTTAGAAGAGTCTTCAGACTAGGAAGCCACCCTAATGTGGAATTCAGATTTTCTCTAAAAAGCATGAATTCATCATAGCCACTAAGGCCATCACTTGTCTTCACTTGGTCCACTGGGAGAAAGATTTCTGCTGAGAAGCTGGGTATGCGCATTCTCCCTTCTACAGCAAGAGGCTCTTCCAGCCTGCCCAGACCCATGAACACCAGGTCACCGCACACGGTGCTCACACGCCAGGACCCAAAGGAGAATGCAAAATAACTCAATGACACGAGCTGCCAAGACCATCCCACCTTCGTCTGTTCTGTCCCTGTAACCATGGGAGGTCAAGGAGTCTGTTATATGGGGACACACAGGGTCAGTGCAGGTACCAGGCCAGTGGTGTCTCATCTTACTTTGAAAATAATTGGGCTCTCAAGACCTCCCTGAAGACTGATAGACCCTCACAGAGAGCTGAGAGGGTAGTGTATCGCTCGGGAGGATAATTAGTGTCACCAGATGAATGTCTGTCCTTAGGTGGGGACTCAGCCCAGTTGCAGCCAGGAGGGAGGCAGAAAAAAAAACGCACAGTCATTTCCCCACACTGGCCCCCTTTCAAAACTGAAGCCAATATGAGTGGCCCTGGGGGGCACCCTGTACTTATCCAAGTTAAGCCAGCCATAGGAGAGGCATGCCCAAGATGAGCCACTGGCCCCTGGTCCCACCTTAGAGAGCTACCCTTTTTGATCTCTGCCCCGTGTGGACTTCAGCCTTCCTGCCCAGTCCCTGGCAGCCTCTCCAGGTCGGTACCCACGTCTAGAGAGAAAAGCAGGTGCAGCCCCCGGCTTTATGAAGGAGCTTGAGGACTGGCATGTAAGAGCACCAGCACCTTCACGGAACAAACAAGGCCGACAGCTGCAGGCTAGGCCGGGAGGAAAGTCCACCAGGAGGGTCAGTTCTCCACACCAGGGCTTCACTCCACCCAGCTTTATGGCCAGGTCCTGTTGCGGGCACAGGTCCAGCACCACCACCCTTCCTCTTGTTGGCATCTTCCAGGAAGCACAGGGCATAAGGCACCACGACTTAAGAGCTAGGCCTGGCAGGAAGGGGAATTTATTTCTCGACAGACCTAAGAGCTGGGGCAATGAAGAAGAAAGTGGGACTATAAATTAACCCCCTAGCACGTGTCTCTCCCATGCCAGGATGCTGGGTGTCTTCTGGACGGGGCAGATGTACCAGGAATGGTGAAAGTGACTAAAGGGGATGGGACCTACTAATGGCTGTCCACCAGTCCTGAAGGTGGTAGTCTGCTCTCCTCTCTCCAGCAAGAGAAGGGGAGGATGAAGGTGTGGGAGGATAAGTCTGGGGATTGCCAGGAGACTTTTTTGAGACAGGGTCTCTCTGTTATGTAGCTCTGGCTGTTCTAGAACTCAGTATGTAGACCAGGCTGGCCTCAAACTCACAGAGATCCAGTCTCTGCCTCCCGAGTGCTGGGGTTAAAGGTGTGTGCCACCACACCTGGCTTGCCAGAGGACTTTAGGCAGGGAAGTAAGGACAAGGTTGTAGGTCAAGGGTCAGGGCCTGAAGTACAGGGTAGACCTTAGGACTAAAATGTGGGGGTCAGGAAGTTAAGGTAGGATGTGTTTTTAAGGCCAGGAGTTGGACTAATCTTTGAGACTAAGGACTTGGGCTCAGGAATCTAGGGAGATGCTGGAGGCTCAGACACTGAAGATGCAGGACACAAGGCCCTGAAGTACAGAGAGAGAACTGGGCAACTGGGTACCCGTTCTACACCTGCAGGGCTGTCCCATACCACCTTCAAAGAAATCTGCCTATTATCTCCCAGGTCTGAAGGGCAGTGAGTTCAGCCCTTGGTCCTTCTCCCTGGACAGGAGCTACTAGCTACACCCAGCTGTCCACTCCCTTCACTGGGGGCTACAGGGTCACCAATGGAGACCAGCAACCCTGAAAACACAGCTCGAGCAGGTACTAGGTATCTAGGTAGCCTTTCTGTCACTGCCCAGGGTACACCCAATAGGCACTGAAAGCCCTATTAAGACATTACTTCTGAATCTGCCTCTGCTTAGGTAAGGGTACCTGGGGAAGCCACTTCCTCCATGGCGCATGTCAGCTGCAGTGAGGGGTGCAGTTTTCACACCCACCACTACCCACATGGTCTCTGTGACTGACCAGGGAGGGGAGTAGACCCTGCTGGTGGCTTAGAGGATCTCTCACCCTCAGCATGCTCTGATCACCTGGCTCTAATGGGCTTGCCCAGAATGCTGACCCAGGGTGAGGGCAGAGGTAACCTGCCCAAGGCACCTCACCTGCTACTCTGATACCCCGAGATACACCATGGTGTTTGAAAAGTACCCCAGTCTTGAATGGGGTACCTGGGAATCCGCATATCTGGCTAGTACCCCAGCCTCTCAGAAACTTCAATGCTCCTGCGGTAGGCCTGAGGGCCCAGCAGGAGTACAGCAATGTTTCCATACCCTTTATGGAGTAGGTAAATGGCTAATGTGGGGCCTGTGGGCACAGTTGGTAGTTTGAACATTACCGCAAGGGTTGCGATCTGGTCTGAGCCGGGAGATAAGACGGAGGAGAGCAAACAGACTTGGGTGGAGACTCTGTGTTAGGGTGTAGGTAGCAACAACCATGATGCCTTGTGACGTCCCAGTGATGCTTTGGTCTCCAGGGTGTGCAGGACCACACACTTGGCCAAATCTAAAGCTGTGAAGGGCAGGAACTGTGCACCAACTTCCTGATGAAGTTTCCAGAGACAAGGGTCTAGGCATGGCCACTTCCGGAACTGACCAGCAGAGACCACTGGAGAACCTGCCTGGGTCAGATCGGCTGGACTCCCTTTTCCTATGGAGCCCCAGAAGACCCAGGAGATGATCCTGCCTAGCTCTAAGAAGGCAGGCAGAGCCAGGTTATGGGGTCCTAGGCTTGACAAACTCCTACCCCCATTTCCTCCCTGCCTAATTCAGTTTTTCCTATCTGAATCCATTGTTTCTTTACCCTACCCAAGCCAGCTCCAGCCAACCCCGAGGCTGCCTGTATATGAACCATGGAAGATTCCACCGAGTGCCATACCAAGATGCCTTCAGCTGCCAGCAGGTGGCACCTGATGTCCACACAATGTCTCAGAGGAAGGCTGGGCCATCAGTGCTGATCAAAGGAGGAATTCTCTCTTACATGTCTCAGTCACCTCTGGACACACCAGGCTCCATTGTGGTACATTCTAGAACAGGCCAAACTAGTTAGGATAAGAGAAATCTGAAGTGTGAGGCTGGCGAGGCATAGCTGGACAGGCAAGGGGGACACAGGTGTGTGGGCATATTCAAATTAACAGAGCTATATGGGTAAGAGCTGTGCTATCCGATTTAAACACATTATACCTTGGATTAGTTTACTTTTTTTTTAAATCATGGTGACAATTTACAGAAAGAATGATTTGTTTTAGTTCATGATTTCAGAGGACTCAGTTCACAGTCACTTGTCCCACATCATGGTGACAGCACTGTGTGGTGGCAAACTCTAACCTGTAGAAGTTAACACAGAACAGAAACAAGAAGTCCAAGCTCAGCTGTGCTGCAAGGGAACCACACACAAAGAGAGCACACCTGGGTCGCTTCCTCCAGCTCTCCCAAGCTTCCCCCAGCCCTCCCAAACTTCCCCTAGCTCTCCCAAGCTTCCCCCAGCCTTCCCAAGCTTCCCCTAGCTCTCCCAAGCTTCCCCCAGCTCTCCCAAGCTTCCCCTAGCTCTCCCAAGCTTCCGCCAGCTCTCCCAAGCTTCCCCTAGCTCTCCCAAACTTCCCCTAGCTCTCCCCTGCTTCCCCCAGCTCTCCCAAGCTTCCCCCAGCTCTCCCCTGCTTTCCCCAACTCTCCCCTACTTCCTACAGCTATGTCCTATTTCCTGGAGTTTTCTAGCACCTTTCAAGTGGCTCTATGAGCCTTTTCGGAAGACACTTTATATTTAAACCATAACACAACTTGATAACCAAAAGAAACATACATGTGTGTATGCATGTACATGGATGTCTGTATACCCACTATGGGAGAAGCCTATGTGGCCCATGTGCATGAGCATGTGAGTACATGTTCTCGTAACCATGAGAACAGTTGCAACTGTCACTACTGTCCTCTCTGAGGTCCTCTTGCAGTGGGAACATGCGCAACAGGCCCCTCAGGTGCTGACCCTGTCCTACTTTGCTTTCTACTGCTGTGATAAACAAATGACCAAAAGCAAGCTGAGGAGGAAAGGGTTTGTTCTGGCTTAGGGGCTATACGCCATCATCAGGAAAGCCTATTGGTTTCGTGGGAGCCTAGGCAGTTTCGTGGATGCTCACCTTACTAGACCTGGATGGAGGTGGGTGGTCCTTGGACTTCCCACAGGGCAGAGAACCCTGATTGCTTTTTGGGCTGACGAGGGAGGGGGACTTGATTGGGGGAGGGGGAGGGAAAGGGGAGGCGGCGGTGGGGAAGAGACAGAAATCTTTAATAAATAAATAAATAATTTTTTTTTTAAAAAAAAAAGGAAAGCCGGGGCAGGAGCTCAAGGCAAAAACCTGCAGGTAGGAACTAAAGCAGAGGCCATGAAGCAACATGCTGCCTGGTTTGCTCTCATTGGTTTACTTGTTCCAGTGGTGGCCCTACCCACAGTGGGCTGGACTTCCTCACATTGGTCATCACACGAGCCAATCATATGGAAGTATTTTCTATGTAAAGGTTTCCTTATCCCTGGTGACCATAACTTGTGTCAAGTTGTAAAAAAACAAAAACCTCTAACGCGAACAGTCCCCATCCTTTGTAACTCCTCTGGGGTCCACCTTGCTGCCGGCCCTCTGGAAACCAGATGTGCAGTTTCATGTTGTCTGGAACTACAAAGGTCAGAGGTCATCTGCTCTTCCATCCCTCAGACCTAGACTCCAGATGATTATGATCTAACACAGTCACCAGGACAACAGGGTCTATATCAGCCAATAGAGGCAGAGGACACACAGAATGAGCCCCAAGGCCTTGGCTCCTCCACATCCTCCCTGAATGGCCGTGGAAAATCCTCAAAGGCAATACAGGCATTTTTGGTACATACCACTGTGACTCTGAACATCACTAAAGTATGAAGCAAAGACCTGTAGGCATAAGGAAAGGAAGCAGGACCCACCAAGGGCCAGAAGCACCTAAATGAGGTCCTGTGTAAAAATATATAAAAGTCCCCCTTGTTATTTTTTTTTCTTGAGCCTTAGGCATGCTAGCTGAACATTCTGCACCGAGCCATATCCCTAACCCTTCCGTCTATCACTTTTTTAAATTTTTTAAAAATATTTCATTATTTATTTATTTTTGGTTTTGTAAGACAGAGTCTCACTGTGTAGTATTGGTTGGCCTAGAACTTGCTATGTAGACCAGGCTGGTCTCAAACTCACAGAGATCTGCCTGCTTCTCCTTCCAAGAGCTGGGATTTAAGATATGCATCACCACATCTGGCCTCTTTTTATTTTTAATTATGCATGTGTATGTGTGTCCCTGTGTGAGTATGCACTCCTGAGTTGGGATACCCTCAGGGGTCAGAGTGGGCATTGGATGCCCTAGAACTAGAGTTATAGATTGCTGTGAGCTTCCATGTTGGTGCTGGGAGCTAAAACCAGGTCCTCTGGAAGAACAACCAATGCTCTTAACCACGGAGCCATTGCTCCAGCCCCCTGACCCCATCAGTTTTCTGGTTTAATTATTTTTCAAATTTATTTTTGCATTGCTAGGGATCAGACCCAGGGTGTTGTGAGTGCCTGGCAAGCACTCTAACTTTTGAGCTACATCTTCAGTTGAAAAAAAAAACTAATTAGGCTAATAACAGATACCGAAATCTGCATAACAAAATGACACAAAATATGGGTGGAAAGGAAAGACCCCCGTCAGAGCTTACACCCATCTCTGGAAGACAGACTGTGGTTGGAGACACGTGCTTGACCCCTAAGGCTTAGGGACTAGACTTTAGGCAACAGATAAAATAACAACGAAGAATGAGAAGCTAGATGAGATGCTGCACACCTGTGCTCCCAGGACTGGAGACAGAGACTAGAGGTTTGGCTCTACAGCAATCTGAGGCCATCCTGAGCTATATGAGACTCCACCTTTAAAAAGACGCAAGCAAGCCGAGCATTGGTGGCACAAGCCTTTAATCCCAGCACTCCAGAGGCAGAGACAGGAAGATCTCTGAGTTTGAGGCCAGCCTGGTCTACAGAGCGAGTTCCAGGTCAGCCAGGGATACACGGAGGAATCTTGTTTCAATAAATAAATAAATAAATAATAAAGTTGCATTACAGAAGAAAAAAAGAAACTTGCCCGTTCTCTCTCCTATTTTTGTTCAGTACCACAGTGGAGGAAAGAGAGAACAGATGGGAAATGAACAGCAGGTGGCAGACTTTGCCCCAGACACATCAATAACACACCAGTCAAAACATGCACGGCTTGTCAGATAGGATCAAAAGGCTAAATTACCCTGTAAGGCATCTAAACTCACTATAGCAGCTAATCACAGTAATGCTGGTCTGGAACCCTAGTACTACAGAGGCTGAGACAGATGTTCAAGGCCAGGCTAAGCCATATAGCAACACCCTGTCTCTAAAAAGAAAAAAAATATTATAAGGGACAAATAAATTATTTAAAGGATAGAAAAGTATCTACCATGCTGATGGAAGGGCCAGAGTTCAAGGTTATCCCAGACTCAACCAGCTCCTGCCCCACCTGGGCTGCTTGAGACCCTGCCTCAAATTCATTGCTTTAACAGTGGACCCATTTTCTTCTAGAAGGCTTGCCAACATTAATATCAGACAGAATAGGTTTTTGAGCAATGATATTACCAGGTACAAGACTACTACATAATGAAAAGACTGCCAAAGGTGTGTGACCTCCAGAGTTCTGGGCTCCAATAACAAAAGCATGATGTAAAAAAAAAAAAAACCCACTGGTAAATCAGATTCTTTCAAAGTGAAGAACACCTGCTCTGTGAAAGATATGAGAAACATAACAAAGAGGCCACAACCTTGATAAACTTGCAGATAACAAAGGACTTGAAGGATGGGGAAAAAGCTCAGGAAGTAGAGTGCTTGCCTTGCATGCATGAAGCTTGGGTTCAATGCCCAGCTTGCACACGTGCGTGTACAACACACACACAAACACACACACAACTGAAGGACTTTCAAGTGAACCATAGTTAAACAAATAATCCAATCTGAAGATGAACCAGGGATTTGAAGTACTTCATTGAAGAACCAGATTCGGAAAATAGTAAAAAAGGGAAGCCCATTGACAGCTGCCCTTCCACAGCACTGCACACAGTGGGCACCGTGGACTGCCACATGGCAATCCTGACCACATACCTAGAGAGATATGAAGGGCCTAGAAGTTTCTTGTGCCCCAATGGGACACAGTTCAAAGACACCAGCTATGTGTCTATGGAAAACTTGATCATGGCCAAGTGTGAGCACCTGAGCCTCTACCCACATATTCCCAACAGCCCACCTGAGGGTAACTCAAGCTGAAAACAAGTCAAGTAACCAACACAGGGAGTGAGCTTGTTCCAGGCTCCAAGGGTTTGGACACAAGCACACGGACATTACTTTTATTTTCTTTTTCTTTCTTTCATATTTACACTTTTATTTATTATTGGATAGGAGGGCAAGCAAGCCAGAGCACCTATGTGGAGGTCAGAATATATCTTCTGGGAGTCTGTACGCTCCTTCCACCATGCAGTCCAGGATCCAGATCCGGGCTGCCAGACTTGCACAGGCACTTTTCCCTGCTGAGTCATTCTGCTGCCCCTGGACATTACAGTTATTTCCTTGGAGCTGAGACACGTGCAGTGCCACTTAGCTATGCTCTCAGCCCTACGCATGTCATTTCTAAGGCCAGTCTCAGGCTTGCTTAATCTGACACTGGGCGGAAGAGGCTAGAGCCCAATTCCCCAGGACCCCAGAAGTCCACCTGCTCCCATAGTCTTTGCTTCACCCAACCCTCTCAAGCTACAAACAATGGCCAATGCTACAGCCCTTCTGTGCCCAGACCTTCCCTCTCACCTGCTGCCTGTCTATACCACACCCACCTTCCCCTTCCCACTGCCTGGGATGGTCTTAGAGTTCCTGAGGATTGCACTGTTCTGACTGTAGCCCCGGTGTTTCTCATGGCAGAAGCCACGACTCTCTAGAATTTCCCTGCAGGATCTGTGGCCTCAGGGCTGTGGCCTCTGTGCATGTCTGTTTATCATGCTGCTGGCAGAATCAACACATTGTCCTCAGGCTCCACTGAGACACCTTACCCAGACCCCATGTAAGCACACATTACTGCCCTCCTTATTCCCACGGCTAGTTCAAAGACCCCTCATTGCCATCAGCCCTTAGGTTTGGTTTACCTGTTTCTCCCAGCTGACTCTAGGTCCAGAACGCTCTGAATTACCTGTGGCTGGCCAGGCCTGGCCTCCACAGTCTGCCCCAGATGGCAAGGCAGCCTCCTGTAACTTTGGCTGTTATTGACCTGATCTGAAATGTACCTGGCTTCAGGGGCCAACTGACTGGTTTTTCTGGGACTCTGATGAATCCCCAACATGATCCATCTGTGACAGAAACTTAAGATGTCTGGGGAGGAATGGCCTTGTGCCCCTCCAGCTCAACACCTGACCTCTAACTTCCAAAGTCACGCACACAGTCTAGGACCTTCCTGTATTTCTCAAATCCCCCTCTGCAGCTCCCAAAAGTGGGCAAGTCTTCACTGACAACATACATTGCAAGTGCTTGCAGAACAGACGGCAGCCCAGGAACCACAGCCTGACAGGTATTGATTGGTCCACAATGCCACCTGGGGCAGCCAGGGTGTTGAGTCCTGTGTCCAAGCCAATGCTATCTGTTTTTCACTCAACATCCGCTGATCAGCACTGCAGGGGGCAGGGCAGCTTGGATGGGGCTCTCTGGCAATCAATCCTGTGCTGTTTCCTGCTTGCCAGGCTGGGCACCCTTACACGAGGCCTGGACGCTGGATGCAGTGCATCCTTCGGGATCCTGACGTCTTCCCAGGGCTAGGCCTGGTAGTGCCTGT
Organism: Alexandromys fortis; assembly: GCF_014885135.2. Classification (NCBI taxonomy): domain Eukaryota; kingdom Metazoa; phylum Chordata; class Mammalia; order Rodentia; family Cricetidae; genus Alexandromys; species Alexandromys fortis. The sequence continues at coordinate 9,947,856 of NW_026067909.1, read as the reverse complement.
GTGATTTTGGAGTGCCTGTTGTGAGCATGACTGAAAGAAGGCTTATGGGGCATCTAAGCAGTGGGAAAAGTCACGTCACGGGCTTCTGTCTGATGGTCGGAGAGGTCCAGGGCTCCCCTCCCTCCTGCACACAGAATGAAGGGTATGAGGAAGTCCAGCATGGGACTCAGAGGTGCAGCGTCTCCCCTGACCCAACGGACAGCTGAGTCAGAAGACTTCCTGTCAAAAGGTGGGTATCTCAGACTGGGGGTGTGGCTCAGTTGGTAAAACATTCACCAAGATAGACATAGCCTTGAATTTGATCCTCAGCACCTCCTATATCAAGTCTGGTGGCTGACACTAGTAATCTCAGCTCCTGGGAGGTAGAGGGTGGAGGAGCAGAAGTTCAGGTTATCCTTAGCTACATAGCAAGTCAACACCAGTCGGGGCTACATCAGACCAGATCTCAAGAGGAAAAAAAAGAAGAAGGTGTGTGCCAGCTGCAGCCACCCTCACCCCAGGCTAAGACCTATTGGCTCCCTGGGAGTTCAGGCCCACCGAGCACCCCTTTCTGATGCCACCCGTATTATCTGCACTCCTTCTACTAAGTACCAATACAATACATCCACGAACAAAAGGGACTAAAGGGCCCCAGCTAGAGGAGTATGATAGTGAGCTCTCCATCCATTGCAGAGCACAGTTCCATCCCACCCAGGTAGGATCTACCTCAGGTAGTCACTTCTCTGCCAAGGCCAGAAGTCAGGGCCCATATCCAGAGGGAGGGGCTGATCACAACCAAATCCCAGGCCAAGAGTCAAAGCCAAAGCACGTGGTGGAGTCTAGGCCCTCTGCTAAGTAGAAGCTGAGGGAGGCACAGTCACTGAAGGGGCTGTGGAGGGCACATACACCCTCTAGCTGTGGGCCACAGCACAAGATTTGCTAGCTTCATTGTTACCTTCATCAGAATTGACTCCAGCAGCTCAGGGTAAATTCTACAAGAGCCAGAGAAACAAGAGTTGGCTAGAGTAGGGGACCAGAGGCCAGGAGTTAGACAGGATCTTGAACATCTCTGTGGAGCTAGTAGGGAATAGCACAGCATGGCTCCAGGTAGATGCACCAGCCACTAGGATCCTAGGGCAAGAGTTGCAGGTCCCTGGAGGAGGTGGACCAGGACTACTTTATCTCCTATGTACTCCCAAGACAACCAGGAGGCCAGGGTTGTCTCATATGGAGAGAGAGAGGCGGAGGGGTGTGACAGACCACTCATACTTGGGACAGAGAGGGAGGATGGCACAGTCCCTTTTGGGACAGCTAACAAAGCTCAGGTCCCACTGGGCCACAGAGTACAAGGCTGACTGCCACCTACTACACCCAGGACCCAGCAGCATGACCCCCACTCCAAGGCTTGAAATCCCGCAGCTACTTGTATCCAAGGTCACCAGTTCTCACCTTCTCCCCAAGAGCAGATGCCTATGAGCCAGCCCTGAAGCTCACTGACCACCAAGGTACATACAGCCCACCCACAACCTTCAAGAAACATCAGGCCCACGGCCCCACACTCTATACCCAGTTCTTGGGAATTCTGAGCGTCAACCTCCACCCAGAGTCCATACTGGCTGATCGGTCCTGGCTCACCCTCCTAAAGCTGGGCTCAGCCACAGAGAATTCCTACTTCTGGTGTGGTCATCTTTCACAAACACCCCCTACAGTCTTTCCATCTGATGGTGCACGGCTGCCAAGCCGAAGAAATTGGGAAAACACCGGCTCTTCCCCAAGAGAATGTCACCCCTAACCCAGATGAGCTCAGAAGCCAGGGACAGGTGGTCTGGATGGGCTGACCAATGTGTTAACTCTTGTACCTCTGTGAAAGAGACAGAGCAAACTCAGAGTTTGGGGCTTCTTCTCTGTGGCAGGGGTGAGGACCCAGACATAACGGAGGATGCTGGAAGCACCTGCTAGGGACAAGAGCCCTCAACCCCACACGGAGGCCTGCTTTTAGCTGAGCATGATCCTGGGCCACCGCTCTCTAGACCAGTGGTTCTCAATTTGTGGGACATGATCCCTTTGGGGGGGCCCTTTCAAGAGGTTGCCTAAGACCATCAGAAGACACAGATATTTACATTATAATTTATAACAGCAACAAAATTACAGTTATAAAGTAGCAATGAAATAATTTTATTTTATGTTTAGGGGTCACCACAACATGAGGCACTGCATTAAAAGGCTTCAGTATTAGAAAGGTTGAGAGCCACTGCTCTAGACGCTGGGCTCTAAGACCATAGCTGGCTTAGGCCATACTTCAAAGCCACGCCTAGGCCCTGGGAGGCCACTGTCCAGGGCCCGACCACACTGATGGATGTGGAGAGCAAGGGTCTGAGCTGGACGTGAGAATGGACAATCATGGGCTTGTCCAGCTGTAGGTTCCGCTTTCCTAGCCCGCCAGCGGGATCTGGGGCTTATCGCTGTGATAGCGGAGGGAACAATGGCGCACACACACTTATCTCCCGGTCAGAGCTATCTCAGCCTTCAGAGCTGTTTGCTCAGTGCAGTCGCTCTCCCAAGTCAAAGGACAAAAACACTATTGAGGCGTGATTTCCCACCAATCAAGTGTGTCGCAGAAGGTGGGCCCTGATGCCCTCCTGGGGCCCCTCCTCACCAGGATGGAGCCATCGACCCAGGAAAGGCCAAGCCGCTCCCTAGAGCTACCTTCTTGCCACAGGTGTATGCAGCCCAAAACAGCCCAGAAGATCCTGGAAAGCACAGCTCTGAGCCACCCATACGAGCTCACATGCACACGCCCCTGCAGACTGTTAGACAAGCACATCCAGCCACAGGGCTCCGGTTCTACATGACTGCCCTGTGTCCGGATCCACCCTGAGTCCCTCCTCACCTGCCCAAGCCCAGCTGCAAGGCTGCAGTCAGAGCTAAACAAGTTTCATTTGTGTCACTTTGGGTGAAAATGTCACTCTGTTTCCAGTTTCTCACTTGAGTGGGTGCTGCTGAGTGCTAAGAAGCCACCAAGAGGGCAGGAGACAGGGCTCTGTGGTTAAGATCATAGCCCAACACTGCCTACAGCTGGACCTCCAGCTCCAGCTCTGACTCCTCCAGCCTCGCTGGCATCTGCACTCACATGCACATACACACATAAATACCATATACATATAAATCAAAATATAAAAACTAAAAAGGAGAGAAATTGCTAAGAGGGTGGAGAAAGAGTTCAGCCATCAAGAGCCCTTGTTGCCATTACTGGACTGTTTATCTCAGTGGTTAAGAGCACTGGTTGCTCTTCCAGAGAAACAGGGTTCAAGTCTTGGTACCAATATGGTAGCCCACAACTATATATAACTCCAGTCCCAGAAAAGCTGATGCCTTCTGGTCTCTGCAAGTACCAGTCACACAATTAGTGCACTGACATACATGTAGGCAAAACACACACATAAAATAAAAATAAACCTTTTTTTTTTTTAAAAAAAGGAGCACCTATTGCTTTTATCAGTAATCCAGGTTTAGTTTCCAGTACCCACATAGCAGCCCATAAGTGCCTGTAATGCACTCAGGTTCCAACCCCTTCTGGCCTCTGCAGGCACCTACATGCACATGGTGCACATATGCACACTATGGCTCTCACACATGTGCGCATGCATACACACACACACATGACAAATAAATCTATTAGATAAAAAGAAAGATGGGAGGAAGGAAAGAAGAAAGTATAAGAGCAGTAACAGGCCACCCAGAAGCACACACAGCAGTAAGTGACCACTCCACCCACCGAGGCTGAACTCAGTTTCTGTAAAGATCATGTTATTTCTCTGATTTCCGTGGAGAGTTGTTGGTTTTTTTGAAGGGTGGTGCTGAGGTCAAAATGAGGCCTCAAATTTGCTAGACACACACTGTATCATGTGCCCCACCTAAAGGTCAGAACATCCTGATAAAGCTGAGGTTTATTTACAGCAAACAACATCCGTTGCTTTGTCACAGGATCTGCAGGGTTTGCTCTGAGCCAAGGGAGAGCAGAGTCTGAGAGCTACCAGTGTAGAAACGGGTGACCAGAGGAGACAACCTGGGTCCAAGCTATGGGGCTTGGCTTAGCTTGGCTATGAGATAGATACAGGCTCATTTGGGAATCCAGACTCAGTAGGGCTAGAGCCAATACCAAGCCTGCAGTGGACACAGCTAAGGGCTGGTCCTGAGTTCCTTCAGGGGTGCAAGTGGCACCCCTCAATACTTGTTGTAGTGACCAAAACACCACCAGGAGATCTAAGTTCCATGCCCCTGGCTCCCAATGGGACTGGACAAATTCAGTGGCTTGTTGGACCCCACCTCACATTCTGGCTGAAAGATAGTCTCAAGGAAGAACCTGCCCTTTCCTCACCCCAACCTTACCCCTGATTCTGGCCCGTAGCCTAACCTTTGTCCTAACCCTAGCATTAGCCCCTTAAGGGCCTGACATGCACCGCACCTTTGGCCCCCACCTCTCATATTCCCAGGAGTCTGTCTTCCCAGATGTCTACGGGGACCCCACAGCTCACTCAACCCATGGAAATGCTGCAAAGGTAACTTTACCTACCAAGCAAGAACACAGAGCACAGCAACCAGTGCTGGGGGAACCCCCCCCCCCCAAGTACAGGCAGCAGGATCCCTCCCCAGGTGGTCTTTCTCCTGGAGGGAAAACTCACAATGAATGGAGTAAACCTGGCAAACAAATGTCTCTTGAGGTTCCAGGATCCAGGGTGGAGGCTGGATTGATTACCTGGCAGGGTCAGCAGGAGGCCCAGTCTCTCTGATACCACCCCGCCCCCGACCAGGCCCATCTCAGGCACCCAGGTGTGTGACTGATGGTGTCCACGGTGATCTGGCAGTTAGGACGGATTGTGACAGGATACACCATGGCCCCAAGGACAGCCGGAAGCAAGAGGTGTGTGTGGGCCCCTGGAGTGCAATTGTAAGGCCCCCCACTGGGAGTAGAAAGATAAAGGGGCCACAGCCACTGCAGAATTTTCCAACGAAGTCTTGAGCCCTGATAAAGCAGAACCCCATATCCTGTTTGGCCACTGCTGTGCCCAGCAGGCGGTGGCGATCACAGGCCTGGAGTATGGGGCACAAGTGGGTGCGGCAGGGGAAGGGCACACCATCCCTATATAAGTTTTGGAGAGCCAGACACTCAAGTCGCAGCAGAGGCAGCAGCAAGACTGCCTAAGCGCCCAGCAGTAGAAGACCGGGGCTGGTGGCCGCCTTCTGCTCCAGGGGTGCCACCATGTTCAGGGGTCAGCAGCTGCTGCTGTTGCTGTTCTTCAGGGGATCCCTAATCAATGCTGGTGAGTGGGCATCTGCTAGGCTATACCCGGGGCGGGGACAGGTACCCAATGCCCTCCAGAGGACCCCGTGCATGGGAGAGTCTTCAGGTCTTCTCGCCTCATTGACTCTACCTAAGACGGGCAACCCACGCAGACACTGATGGACAGGGGACAGAAGCAGCCCGACAAACTACTCAAACCTGTCTACCTCCTGTGAACTGGGTTTGGTGGCCAGGAAAGGAACATGCTCGCCTGAAATGGGGGTAGGGCTCCCTCTTGTACAGTCTCAGCAGTTCTGGTGACAGCAGCACACAATGGTAGCAGCAGGGCGTTCCTCCCCTCCTCCCGTGGCTCTAGCCCTGAGAGGTCTTTGAGGAGCCTGGGGTATGTAGGGACAGGGGCATGTGTCACCCTAACAGAGTTGCTTCTTTGGTGCTGAAGTCAAAGTTTCCAGGCTCCGTTACTCCTGACCTCACCCACTAACAGAACTGAATGGTGGGCTCCAGGTCTCAGCTTCCCCTTCTGTTAACGTGGGGAGACATCTTGTGCCACCCCAACCCACAGTTCTGCATGCCAATCACCAGCTGTTGGAGATGTCCCCTGCGGGGAAGTCATATAGAGCCCACCCTCAAAATACACCCAGCCTGGGGGTAAAGGTGCTAGGAGGGTCTCAGACTTGAAATAACGTGATGCCCTCCCATCAGGCTGCTCTGCTTCTCCCCAGCAATGGTCTTCCCACTAAATAAGGTAGCGCGGAACACCATAAAGCAATGCCTATAGGCCCTACTGGGGACCCTGTCTTGCCTCTTACCCAGCATTCCTGGCAGAAAGAGAATGACATGTTGACTAGAACCAAGTCCCTTGGGTCCAGAGCCAGGAATAGGGGACTAAGTCCCAGGAGGACCTGAGGGGGGCTGGGAGGCTGAAGGGACTGAGCTGCTCCAATAGCAGGCTGAGTGCCACTCTGTGCAGCCTAGAGGGCGGGCAGAGATGGGAGAATATGAGGTTAGACAGGCCAGATGGGACCTGAGGCTACCGAAGCTGGGAAGGAGGCACCTGAGGCAGTGGGATTAACCCAAGACAGGTAAGGTCACCAAACAGACTGAAGGAAAACCATATGAACGAGTCCCCTTGGGCCATGGCAGAGGAGTCAGCTAACACAAGGTGCAGACGGTCCTGGTAGAAGGGGCAGCGATGCTGGTGATCCCCTGAACATCTTCAAAAGGGCCTACAGCTCAAAGAAAATCAGGGAAGCCAGACTCAAGCTGGGGCCCGGGAAAGGGAAACTTGTCAGGGGAGGGAGCCACCTACATGGGACAGGAGCCCCTTGGGATCACACTAGACAAAACAGTGAGGCAATGGAGCCAGACCCATGGGACCAAGACGGACCAGGACCTGGCCATTTGCTACTCACACCTCCTAGAATGAGGTGGCCTCCAGCGTTCCCATCCTGCCTGAAAGACAGCGAAATCTGAGCATCTGAGGGTGTTGCCCAGGGAACCTAGCCCATTCTCCACACCCTTAATAATCACTGGACAGGGGCAGGTCCCGCTTCCTAGCCATTGTTTTAGATCTCCCCTTCCCATTGCGGGCTGGATCCTGAGGGGGGAATCCAGTGATGAACCAGGCTGAGGCTCAGTGTGAGTCCCATTCCTGCCAGACCCCCATGGTATTGCCAGAGAGAGCCTAAGTCCCTGAAGTGACTGGCGGTAATGACAGAGAGAGCATCTTGCCCAAAGCTCCTGAGATGACGTGAGGGCTATCTGGCTGCGACATCTGTCGCGTTAACGGGGAAGCTGATTCTTGGCTGCTCTGGCTAGCTAAGCAAGCATCCCCTTCCTCTCTCACTGCTCCATGTGAGACCCTCCTGAAGTTACACTTGGTTCAGGAGGATGCCCTTCCTCAATACAGGGGACTGTTCCTTGATTGAGAGTGTGTATATGCACAGCTGTGCTCCCCAGCTAGAAACAAACACCCCCAAACACCTCAGGAGAGCTTGGGGTAGGGCCCAAGAAGAGAACTGAATCCCAAAGGATGGAGTGTGGGGGCCAGCTCGTCGGCAGGGTGGAAAGTGTGTCAGATAAGATGCTGGCAGAGGGATCGGGACATTACAGCCCATGGGAGCCCCAGCAGGGCCCTCCCTCACAAAGTCATCTTGTGGTTGCCTGTCCCTGACTGGCGGTCACCGTGACCCATGCTATTTGGCAATGGTCACCACGTTCCAAGAGCCCACTACAGCTGTCTTAGAGGCTGCCAAGGAGGAAAAGGGGAAGAGAACCAAGCACAGGGCCCCAGATGGGGGAGTAGGTAGCTTCTGAGTAGTTTACGGGATAGACCCATAGGGAGACCAGACAGCCAGAGCAGGGACATGGGGAGTGGCCTGGCAGAGGAGACAGCCAAAATCTGTCTCAGCCCTCTGTCCTCTCCTTGTTGTCCTCTCCTACCTCACAGCACACCCCAGGCCCACCCTCTTGTATCCTTCCTTACCAGAGTTTCACGGAGATGAGTCCTGTGCAAAGGAGGTCTCCTCGGAGCCTAGTCCTACATTTAGAGTCTCCATCTGCAGGGCTCTGCAGCCTGGCTCATCTGAGCAGTGAATGGGGAGTGATCCTGGCACACAGGCATCCATGCCTAGGATATCCCTACCTGACATGGCACTTGCTCCCCAGGGATGTCCTGCTAGCTCTACTCCAGCCACAGGATAGTGCGTCTCTCCAGCATGCCCCAGAGTAGCCAGCACCCTAGGCCCTGTTCTCATGTTATGTCCCTAGCGAGGCTGCCCTCCCGTTCCAGAATGCACAGCGGCAGCTGACTACTCTTCCTTGCTTTGTGTGCCCACCCCGCCAAGTCACTTAAGCAGCATGTGTGTGCTGTATGAGTGGGTGCCACCTTCCGGGGACCCTGCAGGAACAAGCCGTGTGCTGTAGACCTATAGCACCTGACATGGTGACAGGCACCAAGCAGGAGCTTCATGCAGCCCAGGCTAAGCCAAAGGTGGAGTATATGACTGAGTGAACAAACCAGGAAGTAATGAGAGCAGGAAAGATGTTACAGCGGGGGGAAAACTGAGCTGGGATGCCAGGGCCCGGGCTGGACTCCACCTCTGTCCTCCCTCAGAGCCTGCTACCTACTCAGTTAAGCATACTGTGGACAACTTGTGCTGTTCACAACAGGCTGCTGCTACAAACGACAGGCAAATGGGGGGTATGCACTTGGCCAGACCTATGCAACACTAACCATGAGTCCTGCCCATGCAGGTCTGGACACCACTTCCTTTGCCAGCCTAAGTCCCTGGAAGCTGAAGGACTCTCCACAGACAGGTGAGAGCCAACAACATCCACATGGCTGTTGACCAGAGTACCAGAGGCCCAATGGCCCAGTGTGCAGAAAGAAGGGGGCCACACCTCAACACACACACACACACACATGCACACATACTTGACTGACCACACCCAAGTATAGCATGCAGGTCTTGGGGGTGCTGTGGTTTGGGATTTTCTCACGAAGGATCCAGCAATGAAAGTCACAGTTCAGGCTCCAGTCAAGAGTTCTCATCCAAGGCACTGTGACCTCTATGCCTACCCCTGGGGGAACACTGAGTTGTAGCTTCCTGCCTTACAGGTGCCTGGACTGGAGATGCCACCGATTCTAACAGTGAGGATAGCCTGCAATCCTGTAAGGCCTAGACAGAAGGCAGACCCTGGGCTAGAGCTGAGTGGGCATGTGGGGTTGGGGATATGGTGGGCTCTCCAGGGTCCCAGCTTCTGGGTCAGGTTGTCCCTGTCTGGTCAATGGACTCAGGACTGGGAGTGTATCATTTTCTTTGCAGCATCAGAAAAGGGCTGGTGCTCCACGTGGGGAGCTGATCACTTTTCCACCTTTGACCACCATGAGTATGAGTTCAGAGGGATGTGCAACTACATCTTTACGGCCACGTGTGGGGGTGCCTTGCCCACCTTCAGCATCCAGTTGCGGAGAGATAGGGATGGAAACATCTCCCGGATCATCATGGAACTGGGGGCCTCTGTGGTCACCGTGAACAAAGCAATCATCTCTGTCAGGGACATTGGGTAAGCTATGAGGCAGGGCAACCAGGGGCAGGGGTAGAAGGGACAGTTGCTAACTTGTCTTACCCACAGGGTTGTTAGCCTGCCCTATACCAGCAATGGTCTCCAGATCACACCATATGGCCAGAGCGTGCAATTGGTGGCCAAGCAGCTGGAGCTGGAGTTAGTTGTCATGTGGGGACCAGATGCCCATCTTATGGTGAGAGCCATGAGCTGACAAACAGCATTCAGGAAGGGCCCTCCTCAGAGTTCCAGGAGCCCAGACTGGCAGAACAGCACTGACTGTAGGCCAGCAACCCAAGACAACCTGAACTTAAAGAGCAGCTCAGTTTCCTCGTTTGAAAAGGAGGAGGAGTCAGCCGGGAAAGAAACCCCACACCCCAGAAAGGGCAGGGTGGGCAGGTGGGAACACCTGAAATCTGGGTGGGGAACCCCTATGCATTCACACAGGGACCAACAGTGTCACCCCGCAGGTCCTGGTAGAGAAGAAGTACATGGGCAAGCTGTGTGGACTGTGTGGGAACTTCGACGGGAAGACAGATAATGAGTTTCTAAGCGAGGACGGTAAGCTGGCTTGGGGCTGCGTGGCTCAGGTCCCTCAGTGGTCTGCTCCTCATGCTGACCTCTGTCCTATGTCCCCAGACAAACTTCTGGAACCTTACAAGTATGCTGTACTCCAGAAGCTAGATGACCCCAATGAGATCTGTGCCCATGAGCCTATTCCCAGGCCTACCACCCTGAAGACCTCTAGATACGTATGTGAGGTGGCCCAGAACTCAGGGTCAGAACATGGCTGGCACGGGGGGGGGGGTGTAAGGGTCTCTGCTACCCCCACTTTCAGCTTCCCAAGCTCTGGGTATGTATGATACAAGAGGTGACCTCACCCATATGACTTTGAGTGGCTCTCTATTCAGGCCCAGATCTGCAACCAGCTACTGACCCTGGTGTCCCCTGGGTGTGATGTGCCTAAGGAGTCACTGGTGCTGAGCTGCCAGGCAGACATGGCTAAGTGTGCCCAGCCAGGTCAGCAGAATTGCAGCTGCGCCACGCTGTCTGAGTACTCCCGTCGCTGCAGCATGGCCGGCCAGCCTGTCCGCAACTGGAGGACCCCTGGACTCTGCCGTGAGTCCTAGTCAGGGTCAAAGGGAAAGTAGCCTGGGTAGGGGAGGAGCTAAGCGAAAATGAAGTGGGAACTGTGGAAGGTGGGCAGAAATCTTCTTACCAGACTATGCCTGCTGCCTGCAGCCGTGGGCCAGTGCCCAGCCAACCAGGTGTACCAGGAGTGCGGTGAGGTCTGCGTCAAGACTTGCTCCAACCCACAGCACAGCTGCTCCAGCTTCTGCAACTTCGGCTGCTTCTGCCCCCATGGTGAGGACATATACCAGCATCCACTTTCTCCCAAACTCACCTGCATGCTGGCCCAGGTTGGCCTAGACATTCTGTATCTCAGTCCCGAGTCCAGGCCTTATCCACCCCACCCCACCCCCCAAACTTCCAGTCAACCCAGGACTCCCTGCAGAGTGAGCAGGAGGAAGGAGGACCTCAGAGTACTAAGGAGAGGTGGGCTTGGAATCATCCAAGGCAACTTCCTAGGGCTGGCAGGGATGGGGGAGGGCAGAGGTGGGACTGACTGACCAGCCAGCTAGGGAGAAGTCCTCACAGTGATAGGCCACCTAAGGAACATCCATCCAACCTGAGCCTGTGCCCTTAGGTACACTGCTTGACGACATATCCAGAAACCACACCTGTGTGCCAGTCAGCCAGTGCCCCTGTATGCTCAATGGCGTGATTTATGGCCCTGGGGAGATCACGAGAACAGCCTGCCAAACCTGGTGAGTACAGAGAACGAGTTCTACTGGCATGGAACCTGAGAAGGGGCACTATTTACCTTGGGCCTCACAATCCACCGGGGACTATTCCAATGCCCACCTGCAGCCAGTGTACCATGGGCCGCTGGACGTGCACAGAGCAGCCATGTCCTGGGCACTGCTCCCTAGAAGGTGGTTCCTTTGTCACCACATTCGACGCCAGACCCTACCGCTTCCATGGCACCTGCACCTACACGCTTCTCCAGGTAAGAGGAGCCCCAGGGCTGGGGGGAAGGGAACAGTGTGCCCACCCACTCACCCCTCCCCTACTCACTCACCTCCCCAGAGCCCGCTGCTACCCAACAATGGCACCCTCCTGGCTGTGTATGACAAGTCAGGTTACTCCCATTCAGAGACCTCCCTAGTGTCTGTCATCTACCTGTCCAAGAAGGTAAGGCTACCTGCCCTGAATCAAGCACATGCTGGGGACATGGCCTGCAGACCTAGCATTTGGCTCCTGCTTCTCTTACTCCCTACCTCGTATTCCTCTGTCCCTCCAGGACAAAATTGTGATCTCAAAGGATGAAGTGATCACCAACAATGGAGACACCAAGGTGCTGCCATACAAAACACGTAAGTCCTGCTGGGTCTGGCACTGAGAATTTTGTGTTGCTGTGCCTTTGGGGGCTGGCAGCAGGGACAGCCTACTTAGCCCTGAAATCTTGCAGACAACATCACCATCTTCAGGCAGACATCTACCCACCTCCAGATGGCTACCACCTTTGGCCTGGAAGTCGTGGTCCAGCTACAGCCCGTCTTCCAGGCGTACATCACAGTCGGGCCCCAGTTCAAAGGCCAGACCAAAGGTGAGTCACTTACTGTCCCGCTGGTCACTCCCAGTCAGCCTGGCTGTCTCTTCTGCTGCAGCTAGATGCAGAGGGGACCCAGGAGTGCCTTGCACTGGCTCTCCACATCCAGGGAACCCATAGACACAGCCCCCTGAGGACAGTGGTGACTAATGAGAGAGGCATAGCTGGACAGAGGAGATAGGGTATACGGAGGAACCGGGTGGGAGGGCCTGGACTCAGTTGCTCCCACATCCCGCCCCTTTAGGGCTCTGCGGCAATTTCAACGGAGACACGACAGATGATTTCACGACCAGCATGGGCCTTGATGAAGGCACCGCCTCACTCTTTGTGGACTCATGGCGCGCAGGGAACTGTCTAGCTGCCCTGGAGCGGGAGACTGACCCCTGCTCCATGAGCCAGCTCAACAGTGAGTCCCCTGCACCCCCACCCTCAGCCACCTAAGCCTGTTGGTGGGAGGGAACAGGATACCCACGGCTGTACCTGTTGTCCCCAGAGGTGTGTGCAGAGACCCACTGCTCCATGCTGCTGAGGAAGGGCAGTGTCTTTGAGAAATGCCACACGGTGGTGAACCCCCAGCCCTTCTACAAGGTGGGTCCAATGGGCATTGGAGAGGGGGAAGGGATAGCAGCGGATGCAGTCCTTAACACCTGGGTCCTGCCCTCCCCACAGAGGTGTGTGTACCAGGCCTGCAACTACGAGGAGACCTTCCCTCACATCTGTTCTGCACTGGGGGCCTATGCCCATGCCTGCGCCTCCCGAGGTGTCCTGCTCTTGGGCTGGAGGCGCAGCGTGGACAATTGCAGTGAGTGCTGCCTGTGGTGAGAGGGTGGAGAGGAGTCAGGAGCAGGGCTGTGGACACAGGACAAATGGGAGCCTGGACCCCAACAGAGCCCCTGTGCGCATCTTGAGGAATTTGAGGGCCTTAACCTCTGCTCAGCCATTTCTCATCCCCAAGCCCCAGACCCTCTTCCCCACAACTCTCTGCCTGAAAAACCTGACCTCTAGTTTTCCACAGCTGTGCCTTGCTCTGGCAACCGCACGTTCAGTTACAATAGCAAGGCCTGTGACCGCACCTGCCTGTCTCTGTCGGACCGTGAGACAGAGTGCCACGCGAGTGCTGTGCCGGTGGATGGCTGCAACTGTCCTGAGGGCACCTACTTGAACCACAAGGCAGAATGTGTGCACAAGGCCCAGTGCCCCTGCCTGCTGGACAGCTCCAAGTTCGTCCAGGCTGATCAGTCAACCATGATCAATGGGGTCATATGGTATGAAGGGCATGGCTGGGCAATGCCTGGTTTGTGAGGGGCCCCGCACACCTGTAAGCTCATGGGTCCCTGCCCCTTTCTTATAGTTACTGCATCAATGGCCGCCTGAACTGCCCACGGCAGGCAGAGATGTTCTTGGGTAAGTGGATACTAGGAGCTGGCCATGAGGCCATCCCATAAGACCCTACACCACTTGGTGTCCCCCAGTCCACCTGACCCATGTTCCTCTTCCCTGCAGCAACCTGCGCAGAGCCCAAGACCTTCCAGTCCTGCAGCCAGTCATCAGAGGACAAGTTCGGGGCTGCATGTGCCCCCACATGCCAGATGCTGGCCACAGGCATTGACTGTGTAGGTAGTGAGGAGGGTTTCCATGAATCTTCAGGAGCCCGATGGAGGGCAGGGCTATGCTGCATCTACAATATCTCTCTATTTATATCTGCATCTCCATAGCCAGCGCTGGTACTGAGTCAGAAGCTGGTTGGCAGCAAGGTAGCTGGAGGACAGGGTCTATACAGTTGTGTGAGGACATGGACTGGCTGCCGCTCGGGAACTATGGCCACCTGTTCCTGTGCATGTGGCAGCCCATTCTGATAAACACACACACATGCAGAGAGAGAGAGAGAGAGAGAGAGAGAGAGAGAGAGAGAGAGAGAGAGAGAGAGAGAGAGAGAGAGAGAATGTTACTGGAAGAGTGGCTTCTCTAGAAGCAAAACTCAGCTACCCACAGAAGGCTAGACAAAAGGAAAGAAGACATGGGGAAGTCTCAGGAGCTGGAGCTGGCGTAGCAGAGTGTTGAGAAACTAAGAACCCTGTCTCCCCACCAGGTACCCACCAAATGCGAATCTGGCTGTATTTGTCCTAAGGGGCTCTATGAGAACAGCGATGGGCAGTGTGTGCCTGCAGAGGAATGCCCATGTGACTTTGCAGGGGTGTCCTATCCTGGCGGTTCTGAGCTCCATACTGACTGTAAGACCTGGTAGGTCATGCCTTAGTCTGAACACACAGAGCCTAAGTGCCATCTATGCAGGCAAGGACTCCCAAAAGTAAGTTGTTCCAGGTGGGGCTCTCAGAGGTGGGGTATCCTAGGGTCATGGCCCAGGTCTCCAGCCCACCTCCTTGTGTGGAAGGACTATCTCTTAACTACTCCTCCCCCTCCATCTCCCCAGCACTTGCTCACAGGGAAGGTGGACCTGCCAGCTCAGCGCACAATGCCCATCCACCTGTGTCCTCTATGGCGAAGGCCACGTCATAACTTTTGACGGACAGCGCTTTGTGTTTGATGGCAACTGCGAGTACACTCTGGCCACGGTAACCACTGGGCCCAGTGCCAAAGACTGCAAGAAGCCAGGGTGGGGATCATGAGGGCTTTTCCTCAATACCCTTTCCTGCAGGATGACTGTGGTGCCAACAGCTCACAGCCTACCTTCAAGGTCGTGACAGAGAACGTTATCTGTGGGAAGTCAGGGGTCACCTGCTCCCGAGCCATCAAGATCTCCCTGGGTGTAAGTGGCTGGGCCCCACGGGGTGGGAGTCCCCAGGTCTCCCAGCTTCACCTTCATTGCACAGCCCTTCCACCATCTCTCATTTGTATCACGGGAAGGGGTGGCAAGAGAATGGTGACCGACTGAGGAGTTGCACATTCAGAACGAGCGGCCACACGGTCTCCACCAGTTTCCCAGGGATGTATAGCATTTGAGGGACAAAAAGTAAAGGTGCTCTCCAGGAAGCTAAGCCTGAACCTTCTATCTGGAACTGGCTCCCAGCAGACACCCCTACACATTGTTTCATTGTTCTTGTTATTGTTTTCAGACAGGGTCTCATGTAGCCTAGCTTAGCCTCAAGTTTCTCATGCAGTTTAGGCTGGCTTTGAAATCTTGATCTTCACAAAGATGGGAATTTATTATGTTGGATTAGACCTCTACCTTCCAAACACTCAAATCAAAGACACCCTGGGTACTGGGGTAGGCAGGAAAAGAAAGCAAATGGTGACAGCCCTCTCCACACAGGGGCTATCCATCACAATGGCAGACAGAAACTACACAGTCAGCGGGGAAGAACCCTTGGTGCACCTTCAGGTGAAGCCCAGCCCCCTGAATCTGGTCCTGGACATAGACATCCCTGGAAGGCTCAACCTGACGCTCGTGTGGAACAAGCACATGAGCGTCTCTATCAAGATCCGCCGCGCCACCCGGGTACGCACCGCACGTCCGCCAGCCAGCCATGGGTCCCAGCTGGTCTAGGGGTGAGGGATTCCCCACCAAGCCTACATGGTTCCCCATCAACTGCTCCCACAGGATGCCCTCTGTGGCTTGTGTGGCAACTCCAATGGGAACATGAAGGATGACTTTGAGACACGCAGCAAGTATGTGGCATCCAGTGAACTGGAATTTGTGAACTCATGGAAGGAGAATCCACTATGTGGGGATGCAAGTTACGTGGTGGATCCCTGTAGCCTAAACACCTTCCGGCGCTCCTGGGCTGAGCGCAAATGCAACATTATCAACAGCCAGACCTTTGCTGCCTGCCACAGCAAGGTAGGCCCTGTCCTCCAAGATGGAGGCATCAGACACAGTCCTCCTACCACGGGACTCCAGTTTGGCTGGAGGGTATCAGGTGTGGAGAGGGGAATACCCATCACCAGAGGCCAGAGCCATCCACAAGTTAAAGAGATGGTTAAAGTGCCCAGACCACTATCCGCTAGAGGACCATACATAGCAGACAACAGTGAGTCAAGTGTCACCTCAGGCAGATAGCTGGCTGCTCTGGGATGCATGGTCCAGAGAAGAGATATTCAGTCATAAGGGACCAGCCATGGCCAGGGGTGAGTTTTCATAGACTCAAGAGTTTTTAGTACAGCCCCTGATCCTTGGTGCTCAGAAAGAATGACAGGGGGCTACTCCAGGCGGCGCAAAAGCCCTGTAGCCAGGGACCATCTGTGTTCAGGAAGGTAAAGAAGGGAGTAGAGAAGATCAGGTATGCAAGCAAGAGGCATACTGCCTTGGTTTGCCACACCCTGGTCCCAACAGGAGTTGTCTCTCACAGACACCGCTGGGCAGGGTTGACTGAGCACCAATAGCACCCACTTCTAGAAGGTAGCAGCTACTGACAATGGCAGCTTACACTAGAAGGTGCTTTCTCAGAGTGCCAGGGCACTCCCCCAACACCTATACCCCAAGGCTGCCAAGTCTGGCCCCAGTCTGCCACCACTGTAATGCCAACAGGAGACCTCTCCCCTCCACAGGTGTACCACCTGCCCTACTATGAGGCCTGCGTGCGTGATACCTGTGGGTGTGACATGGGCGGAGACTGTGAATGTCTGTGCGATGCGGTGGCTGCCTATGCCAAGGCCTGTCTGGACAAGGGCGTCTGTGTGGACTGGAGGGCCCCAGACTTCTGCCGTGAGTGTCTCACCCCATGTTCAAACCTGCTCAACCCAGGGGCCTACCCTGGAAACCTCTCTCCAGGCTGGTACCGGATGCCCTGCAGGGCAACCCCGGATCACCAGCCGTTCCCCAGGCTCTCCCATAGAACCCAAGCCCTTCATACTGGCGCTCGGGCCTTGATGCCAGCTGATGTACATCCTTCCTCTCAGCCGTCTACTGTGACTACTACAACATTCACACACTGGTGGGTGAGAATGAATACCAGTATGCTCAGGAGGCCAACTGCACGTGGCACTACCAGCCCTGTCTCTGCCCTGGCAGCTTGGGGACCTTCCCGGACACAAACATTGAAGGTATTAGGCATGGGGATGCACATGCGGTGCATGCGGCTTTTGTTCGTGCATGTATTCACATAGGTCTATTTGTTTATTCTCTCATGCAGATATATTCACAATGCATCCATTCGTTCACACACAGATCCACTCTCATGCATGCATTCACCCACACATTACTTGGCACACATCTGCCCTACAAGTACACTCATTCACACACACAATCACTCATGCACACTCAGCAAGTGTGTCCTGAATTCCAGGCCTTGCTCTTGACTGGGTACATGGCCTCACACAAACTAGCCCTGCTCTCTGGCCTGGGGAAGATCCTTAAAAACCAAAATAAGGAATTAAACTGCCCAATGACACACCCTACAGTGGGAGGTTAAGACAGGTCCACAGTTAGACGGGTTGCTGCTGCTCTAGAGTCTGGCAGAGTGAAAGATAAGAGAGGCCAGGAGCTGGGACAGACAGGAGTCTCCACATCAAAAAAGAGCAATAGGGCCAGTCATGGTGGTACTCGCCTCTAGTCCCAGCACTAGGGAGGCCAGAGGCAGGCAGATTTCCCTAAGTTCAAAACCATTCTGAGTCACATAGTGAGTTCCAAATCAGCTAGAGCTAAATAGTGAGATGTCTCAAAATCAGAAGCATAAAAAGGCAGTTAAAACACAGGCACCAAGAGCCAAAACAAGGACACACAGGGCAGAGTTCTAGAGTCCGGAAGGTGACTTTAGAGCTGGTGTGACATGACAGGAAGGAGGTGGTGGCAGGAGCATTGAGAAGGGAGCAGAGAACAGTAGTGGGTGAGAAAAGGAGGCTGAGTCTGACCATTTTTTTGCTCCAGGCTGCTACAACTGCTCCCAGAATGAGTACTTTAACCACACAGAAGGGACCTGTGTACCCTGTGGTAAGTCTAGCAGGTGTCCTTGCCACCAGGTAGTAGAGCCCTTGTGTGGGTAAAATCCATCAAGCCTGTCCAGCCCAGTGACTCCTTCCTAGATCCTCTCCCTCAGGACACTGACGCAGAGGCTCGAACAGTGTCACAGGACACAGCAGAAACAAAAATGCAGTACTGGTCCCCTTGGCCTCAGTTCTATTCCCCATCTCAGCCATTACTTAGCCACAATCTTAGGGCAGAGTACCCCAAGCCAGCAAGGTAACTTGGGTACATGATGGGAATTTTCCTGTGAACCCAGCTCTACACTACCCTGCCATGGTACCCTGGCTGGTCTCACACTCTCCCTGCCTGGCTGACAAGGGAGGGAGGGAGGGAGGGAGGGAGGGAGGGAGGGAGGGAGGGGGGGGGGGGGGGGGGGGGGGGGGGGGGGGGGGGGGGGGGGGGGGGAGGGAGGGAGGGAGGGAGGGAGGAGGCAGGAGAGGAATGCGATAGTCAGGCAGCAATTCCTGATGACTCCCTTCTCTTGCAGCACCACCCGCTACCACACTACCGCCAGCCACCACAGGTGATTGCTTACCCACTTGGTACCACAGGATGAAGGCTTCCCGCCTAGGGCTTACCCTAGCTCCAGTGGACAGCCCTCTCTACCCCACCAGCCCAGTCTCTGCATCTGCCGGGTCCTGGGAGGGTGGGTAATGTACCTTGCAGTCCCAGGTCAGAAGGGAAATAGCAAGTAGCGTAGAAAACTTAGCCCCCGGGCATCTGACTGACTTTATGTGAAGTAGGAAGCGGGGCCTCGACAGGTAAGTCCGCCAGGAGTTCATGTTGTCTTCATAGGTCCATGAGCCACTCTGAGCCTTTTGCCTAGCATTCAGTCAGCAGATCAGTCTCTTCCCAAAGAGGCACCAGAGCTAGGTCCTGCCCGTTCATGAGAGTACATATGCCCCACACAGGTTCACAGCCTACCACAGCAACCCCCACCAGCACCGAGTTCCGCAGTTCCAGCTCTGCAGCTACACCTATGGGCCCCTCCAACTTCCCAGGGCTTCCGGCCCCACCACCTTCAGCCCCATCCTCCACTGAGGAAGTAACAGGATGGACCACCCCCAAGAAATCTACAGTCTCCTCAGGAGGTAAAAAGGAGGGGACGCAGTAGAACCCCAGGGTATGGAGTAAGCATCACCGCCTTCCCACTGAGATATGCCTGCAGGCAATGTCTCAGCACAGAGTTCCCTGGGCATGAAAGGCCGGGTGAAAATTTTTCTGAAGACCTAGCTTACAACTCAAGCTAGCTGGTCACTCAGAGTGGACACTCAAGGTCATCTAAAACTCCCACTAGAATATATGAAAGATCTGCTGGGCCTCCATCCTGAAGCCTGCCCCACTCACATACGGCAGCAATCCACCAAGGAGAAAGGAACATCTGTTTAAAGAGCAGAAGTGTAGGCAGAGGGATGATCAGTGGCCCATGAGAGCCTGTGGTCACTGCCCTTGAGATGAGCCCATTCCAGCTAGGGGAAGTTGCAGGCTGGGAAAGAAACAAGACTCGTGTTCATCAAACTATGAATAGATAACAATAAGTATCATGAAGGCAGGAGCAAAGAGGAAGGGACTCAAATATGCATCTGGAAAAAGCAGGTGGGAAGAGTTATTGCCATGACTTTCCTCTACAGAATACTCTCCGATTACTGTGGGTACCACACCACTGACATCAGGTTTGCCTCCTGCATCCATACCGAAGTCAACACCTACAAGGCTCCCAGTGACACAGGCTACAACTAAGCCCACGGCATCTTCCTCCAGCTCGTCCACAAAGACCACAGCTCAGTTCACAGAGAGTACCACAGTGACACCACTAATTTCAGCAAAACCTGGGATGTCCACCAGCCAAGGTGAGTCAAAGCCCACGGGAAGTGAGGGCACCTGAGTCAATTGTTCACCTCTGACCCTCAGTATTGCACATCCAACTCAGAGAGAGGGTCTGTACTGCTCAAGGGGTGAGGGAGAAGGGGAGTCAATGGGGCAGACGAGCTGCAGAAGGAAATGGACACAGCATGACTCCCAGTCACACCTCAGGCCACTGGACAGTCAAGTACAGGAGAAAAGGGCTACATCAAGAAACATGTACAGAAGGGAAGGTCAAACAGAACATTCCAAAGAAAGCCAAGTGTCTCACTGAGCTAGGAAATTGGCTTAGAAAACAAAGTTAGAAAACAGAAAATCCAGTCCAGGAACACAGCAAAGCATATATGAAGGACTGTGAACATAAACTGAACATTGTTCACTGCCATGATCCACAGTGACATCAGCTCAACAGGAAAGTCACCGTCCAGCTACAACAAGCCGATCTACTGAGACCACAGAACTACCTCTCTTGGGAAAGACCACCCTGACCACACAGCAAACAGGGCAAAGCAATACCCTACCACCACCTACTACAAGCACTTGGACTCAAAACACATTATCACAAACCATGCCGACACTTGTGCCCTGGACCACACACTCTCAACCAACCGCTTCTTTCCACACTACAGAACAGTCCACAAATGCTCCATCAGAAACACCTATCCAGACAACAACCACCATTTTGCAGACACAGAACTCACTGCCCTCTGTAAACCCAACACTTTCTACAGCACAGGCACCAACATCTCAGGCTCTCAAGACACCAACTGCATCACATGTACCGCCATCACCATCCATGACACACCCACCTACCACAATATTTCAAGCCACCACAGTTAAGGAAGCAGACACAACACACACATTAACCTCAGGCACCTATACAACCAAATACATGACACAAAGTCAAACCTCATTCTTCACTGAAACCACCTCATCGTCCTTAACACACCCTTCCAGAACAACACAGCAGTGGTCTACAACACTTCCTCCCACTACAGTGTGGAAAACGACAACAATGGGTGTAAACAGTAGCCCGGAAGTCCACACAACTTCTGGAACACCAAGTAATCCTAATACTCCACATACCACAGACCTTTCACCCACTGTTCCTGTCTCCAGTACAATACAGACCACAGGGCCCTCACTGAGAACGTCTCTGCAGACAACTATCACGATCTCAACCCCTTCAACTCCTCAAACTGCATCCACAAAACTGCCATTAACTTCAACTTCCTCTGTGACATCAAATTTAATGACAATGAGCAGCCACACGAGCGAACACACATTATCACTACCCTCAACATCCATGACACGAGAAACTGCTCTCCCAACAATGATGGAAGACACCACAACTCCACAACAAACAACAACACCTGATACTTACACATCCAGTGCCACAACCCAAACCAAGAGCTCTTTCTCCACATACAAGACATCTACTTCCCACAATCCACAAACTTCCACGCTGACCCCATCTCAATCAACATCAGCTCCAGTCTCTTCCATCTTGACTACATCCACTATGGATGTAACTGGCACCCCAGTGGTACACACCACCTCAGGTACACATAGCAGCACCAAAACTCCATATACCCCACACTCTGCACCCATAGCTGCTACCTCAAGTACAACACACACCTCTAGTACCTCAGGAATTTCCCAACAGACCACCATCACCTTCCCAACAGCATCACCTTCTCTGACCTCTGTGACCACACCACAGACATCTTTGTCAACCTCCTCTGTCACAACTTCTGAGGCACTTAACACCCCGACAAGCCAACAGACGACATCATCAGTTCCCACATCCAGGCCACACAGCACCCCTTTACAAACCACAGTGGAGACCACAGGGACCCCACATACACCAACAGCTGTCATTTATACAACCACTGCTACCACACAGTCTCAAAGCACATTCTCCACGGGCAGAACCTCTACTTCCCACCTTTCACCCACTTCCTCCATGACTGCCCATCTGTCCACATCACTTCCCGCTACAACCGTATCAACTGGGACCACCATGGCTGTAACCGGTACCTCCATGTCCCAAACAACCTCAGTGACACCTAGCAGTCCTCAAACGGCACACACCACACGCCCTTCATCCACTGCTGTTTTCTCCAGCACAATACACACCACAGGTCTCCCCTCAGAGACGTCCATACAGACCACCTCCAACGTCCCATCCACATCAGGTCCTCAGACCTCGTCCACACACCTGCCACCATTATCCACTTCCTCTGTGACACCAACTACCGAGGTATTTAAGACGCCAACCAGCCCTCACTCGGTATCACTGGCCTCCACCTCCATGCCATTGAGGACTGTTCTCCCAACCACCCTGGAAGGCACAAGGCCATACAGTACATCAATACCTGTTGCTTACATAACCAGTGCCATCACCCCACCCAAAAGCACACTTTCCACAGACAGGACCTCAACTGCCCTCCTCTCACAGTCTTCCTCCATCACACCTACTCAGTCAACATCAATTCTACCAACTACCAACTCGATGAAGCCCACCATGCCTGTAACTAGTACTCCTGTGTTCACAACCACGTCACACATGCCGAGCAGTGCAAACACTGCATACACCACACACTCTCAAACGACAGCGGCTGTCATCAGCACAACACACACCACCTCTCCCCACTCTGCATCACCTGAGCAGTCCACAACAACCTTCCCAACACCATCAGGGCCACAGATCTCTATGGCCACATCACAGCCACCATTATCAACCTCCTCTGTCACAACTTCTGAGGTACTCAACACCCCGACAAGCCAACAGACGACATCATCACCTCCCACATCCAGGCCACACAGCACCCCTCTACAAACCACAGTGGAGACCACAGGGACCCCACATACACCAACAGCTGTCATTTATACAACCACAGCTACCACACAAGCTCACAACTCATTCTCCACAGAGAGAACATCTACCTCCCACAATCCACAAACTTCCACGCTGACCCCATCTCAATCAACATCAGCTCCAGTCTCTTCCATCTTGACTACATCCACTATGGGTGTAACTGGCACCCCTGTGGTACACACCACCTCAGGTACACATAGCAGCACCAAAACTCCATATACCCCACATGCTACACCCACAGCTGCTACCTCTAGTACAACACACACCTCTAGTACCTCAGGAATTTCCCAGCAGACCACCATCACCTTCCCAACATCATCACCTTCTCTGACCTCTGTGACCACACCACAGACATCTTTGTCAACCTCCTCTGTCACAACTTCTGAGGCACTTAACACCCCGACAAGCCAACAGACGACATCATCAGTTCCCACATCCAGGCCACACAGCACCCCTTTACAAACCACAGTGGAGACCACAGGGACCCCACATACACCAACAGCTGTCATTTATACAACCACTGCTACCACACAGTCTCAAAGCACATTCTCCACGGGCAGAACCTCTACTTCCCACCTTTCACCCACTTCCTCCATGACTGCCCATCTGTCCACATCACTTCCCGCTACAACCGTATCAACTGGGACCACCATGGCTGTAACCGGTACCTCCATGTCCCAAACAACCTCAGTGACACCTAGCAGTCCTCAAACGGCACACACCACACGCCCTTCATCCACTGCTGTTTTCTCCAGCACAATACACACCACAGGTCTCCCCTCAGAGACGTCCATACAGACCACCTCCAACGTCCCATCCACATCAGGTCCTCAGACCTCGTCCACACACCTGCCACCATTATCCACTTCCTCTGTGACACCAACTACCGAGGTATTTAAGACGCCAACCAGCCCTCACTCGGTATCACTGGCCTCCACCTCCATGCCATTGAGGACTGTTCTCCCAACCACCCTGGAAGGCACAAGGCCATACAGTACATCAATACCTGTTGCTTACATAACCAGTGCCATCACCCCACCCAAAAGCACACTTTCCACAGACAGGACCTCAACTGCCCTCCTCTCACAGTCTTCCTCCATCACACCTACTCAGTCAACATCAATTCTACCAACTACCAACTCGATGAAGCCCACCATGCCTGTAACTAGTACTCCTGTGTTCACAACCACGTCACACATGCCGAGCAGTGCAAACACTGCATACACCACACACTCTCAAACGACAGCGGCTGTCATCAGCACAACACACACCACCTCTCCCCACTCTGCATCACCTGAGCAGTCCACAACAACCTTCCCAACACCATCAGGGCCACAGATCTCTATGGCCACATCACAGCCACCATTATCAACCTCCTCTGTCACAACTTCTGAGGTACTCAACACCCCGACAAGCCAACAGACGACATCATCACCTCCCACATCCAGGCCACACAGCACCCCTCTACAAACCACAGTGGAGACCACAGGGACCCCACATACACCAACAGCTGTCATTTATACAACCACAGCTACCACACAAGCTCACAACTCATTCTCCACAGAGAGAACATCTACCTCCCACAATCCACAAACTTCCACGCTGACCCCATCTCAATCAACATCAGCTCCAGTCTCTTCCATCTTGACTACATCCACTATGGGTGTAACTGGCACCCCTGTGGTACACACCACCTCAGGTACACATAGCAGCACCAAAACTCCATATACCCCACATGCTACACCCACAGCTGCTACCTCTAGTACAACACACACCTCTAGTACCTCAGGAATTTCCCAGCAGACCACCATCACCTTCCCAACATCATCACCTTCTCTGACCTCTGTGACCACACCACAGACATCTTTGTCAACCTCCTCTGTCACAACTTCTGAGGCACTTAACACCCCGACAAGCCAACAGACGACATCATCAGTTCCCACATCCAGGCCACACAGCACCCCTTTACAAACCACAGTGGAGACCACAGGGACCCCACATACACCAACAGCTGTCATTTATACAACCACTGCTACCACACAGTCTCAAAGCACATTCTCCACGGGCAGAACCTCTACTTCCCACCTTTCACCCACTTCCTCCATGACTGCCCATCTGTCCACATCACTTCCCGCTACAACCGTATCAACTGGGACCACCATGGCTGTAACCGGTACCTCCATGTCCCAAACAACCTCAGTGACACCTAGCAGTCCTCAAACGGCACACACCACACGCCCTTCATCCACTGCTGTTTTCTCCAGCACAATACACACCACAGGTCTCCCCTCAGAGACGTCCATACAGACCACCTCCAACGTCCCATCCACATCAGGTCCTCAGACCTCGTCCACACACCTGCCACCATTATCCACTTCCTCTGTGACACCAACTACCGAGGTATTTAAGACGCCAACCAGCCCTCACTCGGTATCACTGGCCTCCACCTCCATGCCATTGAGGACTGTTCTCCCAACCACCCTGGAAGGCACAAGGCCATACAGTACATCAATACCTGTTGCTTACATAACCAGTGCCATCACCCCACCCAAAAGCACACTTTCCACAGACAGGACCTCAACTGCCCTCCTCTCACAGTCTTCCTCCATCACACCTACTCAGTCAACATCAATTCTACCAACTACCAACTCGATGAAGCCCACCATGCCTGTAACTAGTACTCCTGTGTTCACAACCACGTCACACATGCCGAGCAGTGCAAACACTGCATACACCACACACTCTCAAACGACAGCGGCTGTCATCAGCACAACACACACCACCTCTCCCCACTCTGCATCACCTGAGCAGTCCACAACAACCTTCCCAACACCATCAGGGCCACAGATCTCTATGGCCACATCACAGCCACCATTATCAACCTCCTCTGTCACAACTTCTGAGGTACTCAACACCCCGACAAGCCAACAGACGACATCATCACCTCCCACATCCAGGCCACACAGCACCCCTCTACAAACCACAGTGGAGACCACAGGGACCCCACATACACCAACAGCTGTCATTTATACAACCACAGCTACCACACAAGCTCACAACTCATTCTCCACAGAGAGAACATCTACCTCCCACAATCCACAAACTTCCACGCTGACCCCATCTCAATCAACATCAGCTCCAGTCTCTTCCATCTTGACTACATCCACTATGGGTGTAACTGGCACCCCTGTGGTACACACCACCTCAGGTACACATAGCAGCACCAAAACTCCATATACCCCACATGCTACACCCACAGCTGCTACCTCTAGTACAACACACACCTCTAGTACCTCAGGAATTTCCCAGCAGACCACCATCACCTTCCCAACATCATCACCTTCTCTGACCTCTGTGACCACACCACAGACATCTTTGTCAACCTCCTCTGTCACAACTTCTGAGGCACTTAACACCCCGACAAGCCAACAGACGACATCATCAGTTCCCACATCCAGGCCACACAGCACCCCTTTACAAACCACAGTGGAGACCACAGGGACCCCACATACACCAACAGCTGTCATTTATACAACCACTGCTACCACACAGTCTCAAAGCACATTCTCCACGGGCAGAACCTCTACTTCCCACCTTTCACCCACTTCCTCCATGACTGCCCATCTGTCCACATCACTTCCCGCTACAACCGTATCAACTGGGACCACCATGGCTGTAACTGGTACCTCCATGTCCCAAACAACCTCAGTGACACCTAGCAGTCCTCAAACGGCACACACCACACGCCCTTCATCCACTGCTGTTTTCTCCAGCACAATACACACCACAGGTCTCCCCTCAGTGACGTCCATACAGACCACCTCCAATATTCCAAGCTCACCTGTTCCTTGGCAGTCTTCCACACCACAGTCATTATTTTCAACGTCCTCTCTGTCCCCCACTCCCACCACCCCTAATACCGGAACTCTCCAACACACACTATCAGTTTCCACATCTATGTTACTGAGTACAATTCTTCCAACAAGCCCAATGATGGGTACACGTTCTCCCACCACAGAACCTCCTGTCTCTTTTAGTACAACTGCTACTACCCCAGTTAATTCTGCATTCACAAGAGCAACAACTCCCTTAGAGCTGAGCCCATCCTCAGTTCCCTACAGTTCTGTTCCCCCTTCCCCTTCTTTTCTCCCAACAAGCTTCCCATCCACTGTGGTTTCTCTCAGTAGTGTCCCACATTCTCCCTCTGTTCCATCCCCCACCTCTGTCCTGTCCACATCTTTTCACTCTTCAGCATCCTCCCCCTCTTCTTCCATGACGTTCCCTCTCAGTCCTACTCCCAGCTCAGCATCACATTCACCATTGTTCACTACCCCCGCCACGGTGTCTTATCCTTCATCCGTTTCTTCCTTTGAGTCCCCAACTACTGCCTCTACTCCTGTTATTTCCTCTGTTTTACCCCTTGTCACCTCGTCCATTCCTTCCTCTGCTCTCCCCACTTTCTACACAACTCCCACCCTATCTAGTAGGCCAACCGCCAGCGTTAGCCCTCTATCCACTGCCAAGACTACATCTTACGTCCCCACCTTTTCTTCGTTCTCCTCAAAGTCCACCACTTCCCAGTTTACTTCCCTCACTACCCAAGCCTCTACATCCGGGCTGCTGTCTTCAACCATGGGCATGACAGTCTTCCCAAGTTCCCCAGACACCAACCACACAGCTAGACCCCCTGGTACCAGCCCACTGCCTACAACTGCGTTCCTGAGCAGCCCTGCTACTACCAGTGGAAGCTCCTCGCCTTCTACCCTAGTGTCACCCTCCAAACCGGACTCTTCGATCTCTCCATCCCCCCAACCTGGTAAGTGGTGCCATTGGCTGACTCCTTGGTCCCAGCCTACTTACGTTCCAGCTGTTTACTCCACAGAATTCTTCACAAGAGTGGTCTGCTATATAGTGTGTTTTTCCTCCCATTGTCCTTTGGTGCTTTTATGAAGGCCTGATCCTGAAGCTTCTTTTGGGTATTTCTGGACCTAACTGCAAGTTCCTTTCTCTTCGCCTCTCACAAGCACTAATTTGTATTCCCCCATCTGTCTGAATTAGGGACTTGATCCCATACATTTCAGGCCCATTTGACTTCTCTAGCCCTCTCTTTCCTACAAGGAACTCACCAGTGGCCCACGTGCCTCTCTTGTTCCTAACGTCTCTAAGCAGCGCTCCACACCTGCCCCCTGGGAAGCTAGCATGTGAGATCTGGTTGGGCCCTGAATTCAGAAATGCAGTCTACCTCAGTGCTAAAGAAAATGATAGCCTTAGTCCTGGCACAGCTCATCCGAGGGGACATGCAGGAGGCACAGGAGGGATGGAGGCCAGGTAAGGCCTGGAAACTAGTGTGTACATTTCTCATTGCCGTGGTTTCCACTCGCTCTGTACCCAACGACAACCAGGGTCCCCACAGGGCAGTGATCCCTACAGGGTCAGCCTGCACAGGAACATGAGTTCAACATATACTGTGAGGACACCTGATTTGAGTGTTCTTCTCAAGACACCCACCTTGGGACCAGGCTCTGCACACATGCTCTAGGCCTCCCTTGTGCAGGAAGTCCTCACAGAGCCAGCAATCAGTTCCTGTCTTATGGTTACAGACTGTCACTTTAAGTTCAGGTTCTTTCCCCTAGAAAATGGCCTTGGGAAGTGAGGAGAGAAAGCAGAGTGTCATTTGAACAGAAGAACACCAGACAATCAGAGCAGGGATAAGCAAGCACAGGAGAGAGACGATAAATATATGGAGCATATCTTTTACCCACAAATCATTTTTAACTTAAACCGTTAAACTTGCAGGAGCCAGTTCTCTCATCATGTGACTTCTAGGGACCTGTTGGACCATCTTACCAGCCCCCAACTTTTTGTTTTGTTTTTCAAGAAAGGGTTTCTCTGGCTGTCATAGAACTCTCTCTGTAGACCAGGCTGGCCAGGAGATCCACCCACCTCTGCCTCCCAAGGGCTGGGATTAAAGGCGTGCGCCACCACCACCCGACCCCAATTTTTAACTTTGTAACCCAAGTACCACTGGGCAGTATCTAACCTGGGCTCTTGAACTCACTGACTTCCCACCTATGCCTCCTGAGTGCTGATTCTACGGGTGTCCACCCCCAGACACTGCCCACACTGGCAGTTCCGAAGGTCAAGAGAACTGCCAGCCTGCTGAGACATCACCACCACCATTTGTCACTGGATGTCATAGCCTCTGAAACCCTTCCAGAAGTCCAGAGCAAAAGGCTTTTTCTGCTGTGTCCCTTAACCCAGGTGGCACAATGCTATTCTCAGATACTGCATGTTCTTTTGTGAGGGACCCTCCTTCGGTCCTTAATATGTCCTACATCCAACAGACCTAAGACACTTTTACTGGGGATTGTGGATGACTGACTCAGATCTACCTGGGCCTGGTTCAATGTCAGATTCTTTAAGGAAGCCTTGAATACTGAAGGGAAAGCTGCTACACAGAGAAGAGAGTCGGGTGGGGACTAGGATGTAACTGAGACCTGCTCTTGGGCCTCCATCTCCAGAGACCTGCAGCTTGCAGGAAGAGCAGCGAGAGATTACCTACCAAGGCTGCACAGCAAACGTGACTCTAACTCGTTGCCAGGGTTTGTGTGCCTCCTCTGTCAGGTGAGTTTTTGGCAAACACCCTCCTTTTCTCTGGGACCCAAACCCAAGCAGGAGCTGGGTTCTCAATGTTTCCCACACCTACTCTGACAAATAGAGTGGTGAGTGGTTCTCAGCCTATGGGTCGTGACCCTTGGGAGGGGGGTTGAATGACCCTTTCACTGTCACCTAAGACAATTGGGAAACACAAATACTTACTTATGATTAATAACTATAGCAAAATTAGTTATAAAATAGCAATAAAAATAATTTTTATAGTTGAGTATCACCATAATATAAGGAACTATACTAAAGGGTCACAGCATTAGGAAAGTTGAGAACCACTGCTCTGGGCAGTTCATTCTGGCCACACTTTCCTTGCCCATGAGCAAGTGCTGACTCCAGAGGGCCTACAAATCAGTTATAGTATCCATTCTACTTTGGGACTGGCCTAGAGGGAGGGGGCCAATCCTGACCATACTGTTCTCTGCTTCTCGGCAGTTTCAATACCGACACCCTGCAGTTGGAGACCCACTGTGGCTGCTGCCAGCCTCTCAATACCTATGAGAAGCAAGTCTCCCTGCCCTGTCCAGATCCCAATGCACCAGGTCAGCAGCTCACACTCACCCTCCAAGTGTTCAGCAGTTGTGCATGTAGCCCCCTGCAGTGCAAGGACTAAATAACAACTGGTTTCTTGGGCACAAGGGGGTCAAAAACAGACAGACACACACGCAAAAGCCATTTCTTGATACTTCCCCAACACTGTAACAAGCAATCCTCTTACTGGCCACCGGCATGGCCTCAAAGAGACCTTGGACATGGCTCACCCTGAGACAGCGGAGAAACACAGCAACAGCTGTCATGCAAAGCCTCCTACCATCTACCTCCTGCAGACCTTGACCAAGCAAAACAGACCTTCTGTGGAAATGAACTACTCACACCCCTTCAACCTTTGATGCCTTGGGAATTTCCTGTCCACCTGTATACACCTCCCAGCCTCTGGCTATAATGCCCAAGAGATCAGAGCACCAAAGAAGGTGCTGGGAAGACTGGGCGGGGTACCTGGGGAGACACTGGGAATAACAGGAGGAAGATGCAGGAGTATGAACCTTGGGTAGGGGCAGGCAGCAAGATAAGCACCAGAGAGGCACAAGGAAAGGTCTCCCCAGAGTCAGGGAGAAGTAAAAGGCATTGACACCCGCTGGACAGGAGGCCATCACCCAAAAATGAGCAGATTCCAAATAAACTGGTTCTTTTCAAGGCAGAACCTGGTGTGTGCGTGCTGCTGTCTTCTTCCAGGATCCTGAGCATGATGTCACAAATATTTGCACAGAGCAGGTCATCAGGACCTGGGACTGTGCTCGGTGGGGCTAAGACAGAAATGCCCTGGTCTTGAGCTACTTCCATCCAGGATTTTGCTAAGTCTATGATGAACGAAACCCACTATCTTCCAGGCTTCCCAGGCAAGGACCATCTCTCATGTGCAGCCCCAGACTGGGGCAAGGGAGAGAAGTCCTGAGTCCATGGGTCCTATGTGCTTAGATCAAATCTTCCAGGCACAGACTTCAGTGAACTGGAGCCACAGACTTATGGTAGTATATGGACCCATGCTAGGCTCAACACACCCAGCATCACACAGACAGAGCTAGGGCAATCACTTCCTGAGGTACCCCTGAATTTAGAGGCAAGTAGCACTTGAGAGTCCTTGGTTCTGAGTTGTACTCAATTCCACAGGGCAAGGACTGAGGCCAGTACCGGACACTCCCCATAAAGATCACACAAATGTTCCAGTTTCCTGTCCTAGCATTTATTATTTTTTTTTCCTCTGAGAACAAGCACGCTGTACTAACGGAGGCCCAGGAGTCACAAAGAGTGGGCCTGTGCCCCAGCAGCTTCCATGTGCAGGGACATTACTGAGCTAGACACCATCACTGGATAGCACATGGTAATAAGCCACAGCCACACAGACTGAGCTCTCAACATGGTCCTTGCAGCCGTGTGTGGATTGCATGTAATAGAGAGCCACGATGTCCAGCTACTGGAGCAAGAGAACTCCAGAGGCTCACTGTGGCCACAACTAGATCATCCTCCTGCAACACAAGCCTGTGCCGTGGCAGATATGGATCACAACAAATGGCAGCCAGACTAAGGGCTTCATGGAACACAAGGGTCAGCATAGCAGGTGTTGGTTGTTCTGAACTAACTGCCCGGGCTGTACATAGTGGGGCTGCAGGAGCTTGAGTGGGACAGGAACCCTGCTACTATCCCTCAGATCCACCATGGCAGGCTGGCAGCCTGAGGGGGGAAAAACCCTCATGCATATGTGACCACACCTAGTGCTCTAAGTGAGCAAGGGGCATCAACACTGCTGTGTAAGTACAGATAAGCCTGTACAGCTGATCCACAGCAATCCTGGGCATCATCTCAAGACCGAGTGCAGGGCTCCAGCCCAGTATCCCAAAGCTTCTGACATGGTCAATGTTCTTCCCCTGATGGGCCGCACATACAGTCCAATGCCCCCAAAAGGGTAGCTAACAATTGAGTCGCCAGTACTCAAGCTAGGAAGTCCAGTGCATTCTTAGCAGAGCACTTGCCTGGGCTGCCATTTTCACCCCTGCCTCTCACTTCAATACTGCAATTAGGCCTCCCTTTTCCACCCAACCACAAGGGCTTCACAGAAGTGAGAGTGCAATACTGGGGCACCAACTAAGACCCTCTGGAGAGAAGCACACTTTATGAATTATTACTTCACCACCTGACCCATTAACCTTCAAGTCCCCAGAATGTACTATAAGAACAGCACATTCATTAAAAACAAAAGATGGGTGATGTCCATGTTTTCCAAAATCAATAGGAACCCTCTACCCATCATGCTGCAAACCTAAGGTCCCAAATAAGTAGTAAAATATTTAAGCTGTCCCTTTAAGAACACTGGTATGCTAGGCACAGGATCCTGCCATGAATGGGGCATGGAGTTTGCCGACAGTCATAAACACAAGCCTTTCGGCACCATCGGTTAGTGCTATAGCAAACCCCAAGAGCTCTGCTCAGCCCATGTGGTCACACACCTCTAGGCCACTGCTGTTACCATCCAGCATGGCCACATAGCCCTGTGTTAACCTTATAAGCACATGGCGCTGTTTCTGGATTCTGAGAATGAGTCAGTGGCATTTTAATAAAATTTGAACAAAATTTCCACTTTCGTTCAAACTTCTAATTTCCCTTTAATTTGTAGTTGAACCACGGGACTGCCTTGAATTTCCAGGTCCAGGCACCCTTCTTTGATGGAGCAGGCCTGCTGCAGCCCTTCTCAAACTGTCCTGCATCCCCTCCACACCCACAGGGCTGGCTGCAGGAGTACGACTGGAGGTGCCTTGAACGGCAGCTTTTCAGACAAGGGGTGTTTATCTGCAGTGCGGTACAAAGACAAACGGTAGAGACAAGAGAGACGCACAAACAAAAAGCCTGCTCTTCTGGCCTGTGGATTAGAACTGTTCCGACAGCAATTCACATAGTCTTTGAGAGACGGTGTCTTTGCTGGTACGCAGGGTGAGTCGGTACATCTGAAATAGAGAGCAGCAGGGTGAGCAGGCACTGAGCCCCAAGCTCTTAGGTATTTTTGTGGTACAGGCCTCATCATTCACAGAAGCTCCCACCCCCCGCAAGCATCAGTTTTACCAGTAAAAATAGAAAAGTCTAATAAAAGCAAGTGTTTGCAGCAAAGGGGGATGGATGTTAGTGAGATAGGAGTCAGCCTTTTGTATTCTGAGACACAGTCTTACTGTGTAGCCCAGGCTGGCAAGCTGTTAGGCCTCCTGCCTTCTCATCCTGAGTATTGAGATTATAGGGATGTACCACAATACACAACAAGCTTGAGAGCTTCTCATCAAGTTAACTATGCAGCACCCTTAGAGATGACCATTACACTCCCCAAAGCACCCAAGTGTTGTGAAAACAAGTTCCCAAAATCAATAGAATACATAGACTGGAGTCTCTACAACACTGCTGAAGCAGCAGCAATGTATACCACGTTCAGGGAGGGAGGAAGAACAAGATAGCACCAGGAGAGCTGGGCAGACACAACTCAGAGCTAGGCTACTACATGGGCAACGTGGTGGCATGCCAGGCCTTCTGTGAGGAGAGGGAAATCTATGTGCTCTGATGGCCACTTGCTGTCTAAGTGTCTGCACTGTCATATGACCAACACTTAGAATCTGAGTGTCTCCATAAATAAACTTCACCAAAATAAAAAACAACACAATCATATTCATCCTCCTGCTGTGGAGGCCTCACCTGAGCTTGCAGATTTGGCTCCAGGCGCAGCAAGCAGCCGATCTGGGTGGTTTTGGTATGGATTATGCCAGCACCCACAAAATTTGCAGGATTCGGATCAACTTCCTCAAGGAGTGCAGAACCAAATCCAATAATCTATACAGAATGAAGAGGCAGGTCAGGATGCACTGGTCACAATTCCTGCCTCAGCAACATCGCCATACAACCCTTTACCTTTGCTTTAGTGATCTCTGTGTCCATCGGATGCTTTGCTTTGAAGATATTCTGCACTTCTTGCTGTGGACTACAAAAAGCAGCATGTTAGTACTATAAACCATGCAGAGACCCATAGATTATCCTGTCCAAGGACAGCCCCATTTCCCTCTCCACCCATAGTACAGCCCTCTCACTTGCTCAACTGCTTCCAACGTTGAAAGAAATCCTGAGAAGCCATTTCTGTGGGCTGGAAAAATTTGTTGAGTGTAATGGGCAGCTTAACAGACACATTCTGGAAGGTACCACCATACCTATAACAACAGAGTCATGTTATGGAGAACAAATACCTGGTCAAAATGTTCCAGTTCATGGGTCTTCAGAACTTAGAGAATGGCCATGTGGCCACCCATCCCAATAACAGCCACTAAGACTGCATACCAACAGTATTCTTGGAGGGGCTAAGCCACATCCTCCACCTGTTACAGTCCATGTCTATGCCATTCACAGGTGAGCAAGGGACCAAAGTCACTGCTTTGTGCCAAGTGTCAAAGGACCGGTTCCTCTCAGTCCTACTCCTTTGGCAAATGAAGACCCAGGACAGGCCCAAGCAGACTATCAAATCAATTAGCCTTGTAGCTCCCCAAACAAGGAACCATTGTGATGACTAAAAGTAAGACTACATGCCATGACCCAGAAGTCTAACTCCAACACCATCTACCATCATTGTCCCTCAAGCTGTCCTTTCAAGCCAGCCTCAGCAGACAGACTGCTACAGGCTAATGCTCTTGTACACTGTAAAAATTTGTCACTCATATTGGTTTAATACAACGCTGATTGGCCAGTAGCTAGGCAGGATATATAGGCAGGGCAACTAGACTAGGAGAATTCTGGGAAAAGGCAGAGCCGCAGTCACGAGAGACGTAGTGGAAGCAAGATGAGAATGCCTACTAAGAAAAGGTTCTAAGCCATGTGGCTAAACATAGATAAGAATTATGAGTTAATTTAAGTTGTAAGAGCTGGTGAATAATAAGTCTGAGCTAATAAGCCAAACAGTTTATAATGTGTGTATTTGGGACTGAATGGCTGCAGGACCAGGCGGGACAGACACTTCTGTCTACACAGCAAGAGAGCCTGGCTCTCTGCCTCCTGGGAAGCAGGCCTTTCC
The DNA here is from genome assembly GCF_014885135.2 of Alexandromys fortis. Lineage (NCBI taxonomy): Eukaryota > Metazoa > Chordata > Mammalia > Rodentia > Cricetidae > Alexandromys > Alexandromys fortis. The sequence goes on along the minus strand of NW_026067909.1, from coordinate 9,912,916 downwards.
ATGTCTCACCACAAAATCACCTGGGTCAGAAATAGCCTAGCCCACAGACCACACAGGAGACTCAAATCCCATGGGTGCCATGTCATGGTCACAGAAGCCTCCTCCCTCTCCACTTGCTCCCATCCTCTGGAAGCTCCAGGTCTGGCAGGACTTTGCATACATGCACAGTGGCAGGGCAGTAACTAATTAACACCCTTGAGAAGCACACAGGTTGGGAAAGGACACAGGAAGCGCAACTCCCCTCACCTGAACTGGATGTTGAGGACAGGTGCCTCTGTGAAATCAGATATACACTCAATGTTGACCACCTGTTGCACCTGTGCGCCTCCATCCACAGTTGGGTCCACAGGCTTGGTCTGCAGGTTCAGATGTGAGCACATTAAGGAGTCCAGGCAGGCAGGGAAAATGGGACTAGCACAGCCAGCCCACAACAGAAAGCAGCAGGGGCCCCCTACAAACCACTCTGCCAGCATCATAAATCAAGGCCCAGAACTGTTGCCAGCCTGTCCTTCCACCATTCAACATGTCCCACTGGCCCAGACCACCCACAGTCATTATGTATCTGACTAGTCCCTTTCTCTAAAAGACCTTGGATGTTATACCCTAGCTGCATACTGGCCTTGACACTGCCCAAGTGAGCTCTGGAACTGTGATGACTCCTGCTGTGCTCAGTAAAAGCTTTGAGTTAGTAGAAGCTATGCCTGCTAACTCAAAGGCTTTATAGATCAGTGTAGCTCTGCACTTCTGCAAGCCAGAGGTTGCAACATGTGAACTGAAGCCTCTAAGTTCACTGAAACACCTTTATATCCAGGATCCATGGAATCATAACTAGACTTGGGCAGTTTCTGCTTCCCTCTGCATTCTGCATAGCAACCTGTGCCCACACTTCATGACCCCACGAAAAAGACACACATAGACAGTAAGTAGTTCTGTATGCATCGGTCCTTTTTGTGTGTAACAGGGGAATGCTGGAGATAGAACTAGGATTTTGCTTATACTTCGTAAGTGTGCCTTCCACCACTGAGTCACATCCCTAAACGCTACCCCAGTATTTTTTACTTATTTCCAAATAGTTGTATATTTAAATACATCTCCAATTGAACACAGATCTACTACAAAGATGATACCCACTGTTCTACATACTATGAGTTGAGCCCAAGGTTCGTATGCCTGGCCGTTGTGGATCGTGATCTGCAAACTGCAGCGGACCCCAGCTGTCCATCTCTCACAGCCCCTCAGCTGCAGCCATCCAACATTCCTGACCATTCCTGATGACTACATGGAGCCATCCTCTACGTGAGCAAAGGATGTGCCAAATAAAACCTAAGCCCAGCAAGCACGAGATGCTCCATACTGGCTAGTTACCACAGGATCACTCTGCCTTCGGCCACAGCACCTATAGGGGGACTTCACAGAGTAAAGGGCAAATGATATCCACAGGAGAACAAAACAAGCAGAGAGTGACTCACACAACAAGATGAAAGGCACAGCTGTGTGGGTGGTGTCGGATGCACCATCAGGACAACTCAAAGGGAAGGCCGTGGTTTGACTGGGATATGGAAAACACTGCCATTTGAACAAAAACAGCACCCCCCCAACTTCCTCTAACCCTAATTGCTGTCTGTCTGTCTGAGACCCTAGAGATAACAAGGATATTAGCCTGAAGGTCATCAGCACAGATTAGTGTTGGAGTGAAGTTCAGGAACTGCGTAGAGGTCTTGTTACCATAAAATATGAACATTCGGCCTAGGAAGAAACAGAGATAGTTTGTTTTATAACACATTATGTCACACTTATCATGAATAGTCAGTCAAAAGTGGCCCCTGCAATTCCCAGTTAGATATATTATTGTAAACTATGACTATTGCTAAAATATAAAAACAACTTTGTGTGTGTGTGTGTAACCAAACAGTTGGTTTGGTCTCACTATATAGCTGCCTCTGGCCTAGAACTCTCAATGTATTCCTGGCTGGCCCTGACATGACAACCCTTCTGCCTCAGCCTCCCAAATGCTAGGATTATAAACACAGGCCACTATACTAAGCTTCTAGTTTAAAAGTAGCATAGCAGGCAGGCAAAGTAGCATTTGCCTGTCATCCCAATGCTTGAGAGGTAGAAGCAAGAAGATCAGGGGTTCAAGGCCAACCTCATTTACATAGAACATTTGAGGACAGCCTGGGCTAAGTAAACTGGGTAGCTCTCGCCTTTACTCCCAGCAGAGGCAGGCAGATTTCTGTGAATTCAAAGCCACTCTAATCTACAGAGAGCAAGTTCCAGGACAGCCTCCAAAGCTGTAGGGAAAAACAAAACAAAAACAAAACAAAACAAAAAAAAAAAAGAACCTGTTTCAAACAAAAAACAAAAACCAAATTTTTTAATAGCATGGCAGAATGAGAAAAGGGAAATGGGGATGGGAGGGTATCTTCTCTTTTGCCCCTCATACCTGCCCTTGGGCCTCCTTTTTACTCAAGGGTAGAAGTCACATTTCTGTACATTAGAACCACAACCACAGACACAAGGTCAGGAGGGTCAGTAGCCCAAGCAGGACACCAGAGCCTTCTAAGGAACAGCCTGCCCTGTGTTGAAGGCACCTAAACCCACCCATACATCTTCCACTTTTGTCTACCAGCTGACTCACTCGGTGATACTAACAGCCAGGACTGTCCTTCTAACATGCCATGCCCCTGCCCCTACAGTGACCAATCAGGACATGCTCCCTGTACCAAATGGCTAGATCCTGTTGACACTTACACCCTTGGAGTTCAGAAACGAAACCAAACACTAAAAGTTGTGAAAAAAAAGTTTAGCTTCCCTCCTCAACCAAACCTGGTGAAATCACCATGACAAGGGGCAAAGCCTTGGTCGGACCAGACACAGGGGGGGCAGTCTCATCAGCCTGGCATCTCTCAGATAAATGCTACTGGTCCCCACAATCCTGCAGGGATGCAGGGCAGGCCTACTCCCTTTTCACAGACATCAAATCCACCTTAGTAGTAACTCCAACAGTGTGGTGGGCAAAATGTTTTCTTTTATGACTCAAAAAAATTCCCTTCCTTTTTAATTGTAGTAAAGTGTATATAAGTTAAGTCATGCTAGGCGCATAGCTTAGTAATGTATAGCTATCCCCAACATCCAATTTTCCATGTTACTAGTCAGTGCACAGATTATAAACATTTCTCATTATATAATTTCCTCTAATTCTTTTTGGTTTTTTAAAATTACTTTAGTTTAGACAGAATCTTACACTATCACCAAGGTTAGCCTGGAACAAATGACAATATCCCCGTCTCAGTCTCCCAAGAGACTTATCTATGTATTATAACATAGATAATCCCAAAAGAATTATCTATGTTAGACCCACATGGAATTCAACAGGTTACATTTGTGTGTCACCATGCTTGGCTATTTCTCATAATTTCTTTTTTTCTTAAAGAAACAAAGTAAAACACATACCTAAATTCTGCCGAAATTCAGACTTAAGTCCAATCTGAAGCAGCTGGTTCTCAAACAACACACCATTGTTTTTACAAACAAACCTAGGAGAAAAGGACAGTGAAGCATCACTCAGAGCCACCTGCAGCAAGCAAAGTTAGAAAGGGTTTACAGTATTTTGGAGCTAAAATATTTCTGTGGAGACAGGAGAGACAAAGTGAAGAGCTTCAAGGATCTTTCTTATCCCAGTCTTTAGAGCTGGAGCTAGAAGCCAGTATCTGGTGGCAAGCTTCCTCAGGTGCCACTCAGAAACAGATGGTGTCACCTGTGACTATCACCCAGGGAGATCTGGGGTAAGGAGGCTAGGAATGGGGAATATGTAGAGGGTGCAGTTGGATTTTCAGTGCCTGAGACAGTGACATGTGGCAGCACATCTTAAGGTCTCAATGCACACTTGAATAGGCTTAGGGACCAAGCCGAGTGACCTCTGCCCTAGATCATACAGCAATCAGCTCAGCCAACTTTTCTACAGTTGAGCTGTTCCCTTGTGCCTGGGCACGCAGGGCAGAGGACCTCTGCAGCTCCCACTCTGCACTGTGCCACAAGAACAATGGAAACAGAGTACCCTCTGAACATACCATAGGCCCAAATGCCAACAGCTCTTCCAAGTCATCCAGCTACAACCCAACACTGTCCCCCAGTTCTGGCAACAGTGAAATGTCCCAAAATAAAACACTGCCTATTCTGAATAAGAGATAATTTTTCTAACACTTCTGAGAACATATAACAGCACACATGAGAATGACTGTTCTCTTGTAGGATGTGGCTGGGCTCCAAACACTAGCACAGGGCCTGCTACCCTAGGCCAGCACTCTACTCAGGCCCAGCTTGGATGTTACTCAAGGAGCCTAAGCAGAAGTTATGGGGCTCACACACTTAGATCTGGATATCAATCTATCATCCAAATGATAAAGAAGCCCTGCCATCCATGAATGTCCAGCTGGCTATTTCCAAAAGGTCACTTCAATTGCACTTGACCTAAGAGAACTCATAGGTAAACAGTCATGTTAAGCTTATGGAGAATGCAACCTCCCTCATGCATGCTGCACTGCCCAAAGCAACAGGTCCTTCCGCAATGCACCACACAAACATCATGTGGTAACCCTGTGTGGCCACATCAAAGTCAAGACTGGCAAATCCCTGCACAGGGTAGTATCCTGAAGAAATGTCCCAGAACCCAAAGAGATGGTATCAAGGATCAGACCAGTAGGCCAGGATAAAGAAAAGTGCATGACTTACTGGAGCTGGACAGCACAAGCCAGAACCTTACACCAACACAGGAAGACTCAAGTCTGCAAACAACTAACACCCATATTCCCTACCCCCATCTTCACAGGACACCAAGGAGTAGCTAACCCACAGCCCATGGCTGTCATGGAGTAACAGTAACTAAGCAAAGCTAGGGTACTCCTAGATACAGACCCTGTAAAAACTAGGGTACATAGCTGAACCCCATGTTGCCCCTTCAACAAGGGTCTACAAGGAAAGCTGGGTTTTCCACAGCTGTAAAATACCAAGCTCAGCAATTCTCAAGCCATCAGAGGTCTGTTCACAGCCTGCTCCAAACACACATTTCCTAACAGGAAGGAAGGATCATGTGCAAAATGAATACAAGGAAATGAAAACTCTAAAACCACAAGAACCCTGGTATCATCTCCAGGCAGGAAACACAGGTTATCCTAAGATACATTCTAACCTCCCCAGACAAAATCCATTGCCACTGGAGGGTACAAGTGAGGAGCTTCACATCAGCCATGAACCAGGATACAGCGGAGTAAGGAGCAGCAAGGGAAGCTGGCAAAATCAGCCAACAAGAAGGAAGGTGATTCTAAACCTTTGAAAGTAGAAAACAGAGAAAGTGGGTGGACAAGGGGCATGTAAGTGAGCATGTAAGGGGCATGACCCAGGGAGTCAGCAAGTGATGTGGGATGTCCTTCTTGTAGATGTGTTGCTTTTAATGGCTAATGAACAAAGCTGTTTCAGCCAGTAGCTTAGTAGAGTAAAGCCAGGTGGGAAATCTGAACAAAGATATATAGAGAGAGTAGGCAGAGTCAGGTTTGGAAGAGAGAAGAAAAAGTATAAACAGTGTAAAAAAGAAGTAAATAGTTATAAAAAAGTTTTAAAGAAACAGTAAAAGTAATATAAAAAGTACAGACAGTCATAGATTAAAAGAGTAAAGAAAAATAAGCCATGTAAAGATGGAAAATACACAAAAAAATCTGGATTATGTTTATTATTGTGTTTTCTTTGAATTTTTTGACTGTTAATGAGCTAAGTAGAGAAAGACATTCCATTGTACAGGCTGCTAAGAAAAACCAACATATATATTTTAATGGTATCTTGACTTCAAAATTTGAGTCAAAGGATATGTTACCTTGGAAAAGAGATTCCCCATATGTATATTTCTACTCTTGTTTAAGATATTATGCTTATGCGGCTCATTTAAAATATAATGTATAATTAAGAAATACAGGTTAATAGATAATCATCTAGATATATAGAGATATATTTCAGTTAAATATTCTTCAAACCTTTCAAAGATCTACAGAATGCAGCATTTAAAATGTTTTAAGAACTTAAGACTTTTTTCGACAGTGAGACATGTCTGCTTCTGGCAGCACTGACTATTTCAGAGAGGTTTGTGAACAGTGAAGAAACTCGTTATAGAATTTGCCTTCAATGTGACAAGGCTAGCCATTTGGTTCTTGCTTGGACTGCTTGATTAGGTCCTTCAGGGTTCCTGCTTCACTTCACAGAGGAAACTGCCTGACATTCTGCAGGACACAGAAGAAAGCAACTGATGAATATTGCCATTACAGAACAGATCTTTAAATTTCTTGTTTCACGCAAAATTTGCTGGATACTATGGGCCTGTGGGCTAAAGATGGATGCACCAACAATACAGAAGAACTTTAGGTGACTGACTATCCAGGCAGTAAGATGTCTCTGTCAATTCTAGAGTTTTGGAAGTTGCTTACTTACAGTGCATTTCCTGTTTACTTAGGTAATATTATATCCTTCTGGGGTCTTTGAAGAGTTGAAGACAGACAGTTATAGTTTATCTTAGTTATGATAAAGGATCAATTATATATAAAACTTTAGACTCACAAAGATAGAATAGATAAGAGTATTTTCCTTAATTTGTCAAATGCAAATGAACTAAATATTATAACTATAATTCTTGATAACTGTTTTGTATACGTAATTTTACTGTGTTAAAGTTAAAACCTTCCTTTTTATTTAGACAGAAAGGGGGAAATGATATGAAATGCCCTTCTGCATATATGCTGCTTTTATTCAATAATGAATAAAGCTGTTTCGGCCAATGGCTTAGCAGAGTAAAGCCAGGCGGGAAATCTGAACAGAGACATAGAGAGAGAATGGGTAGAGTCAGGGAGACACCATGTAGCTGCCCAAGAAGTAAGTGGTAACATATCACAAGCCTTGTGGTAAAATACAAAATAACAGAAATGGGTTAATTTAAGATATAAGAGCTAGCTAGAAATATGCCTGAGCTGTGGGCCAAACAGTGCTGTAATTAATAGAGTTTCTATGTAATTGTTTGGGTCTGGGCAGCCAAGAGATGAACGAGTAGTCAGGGTTCCTGCTTCAAGCAAGAAAGAGCCAGGCAGGTGCCTGAGGCTATGGTGAAAAGGCAGCTATCTATGCACAGCACTGAAGGGGATTTAAAAGGGTATCTGTTAGAAGGTAATAAAAAAACCAAACTGACAGAGAGGAAAGCACAAGGGACATGGGGGTGGGGGTGAGGGTGGGGGAATAAGTGGGAAGAAATAAGCTCAGTATTTATCAAATGTCAAAGAAAAGAAACAGCAAGGGTACCATCCGACTCCAAAGCAAAGCACAGGCACTCACATGCTCTCTCTCAACAAGAACACCAGACCCCTCTCTAATAGTACTTTAGGTGTTAGGGACTAAGCACAGAATCACCCATGAGGTACAGCTCCCACCATGCCACCCAGGCAGTACTCAGAAACTGGGCTACCTGGCAAAGTTGTCTTCGGAGCCGGGTGCAAGAGGTGCAACTGCAGAAGCTGAGTCTGAGAACACGTCCACTAGCAGCCCACCGCCAGAAGAGGAAGGGGGCCCCATGGGAGCAGGGGGAGCAGCTCCCAGACCCAGCAGGTCTGCTGATGGAGAAGGTGTAGACTGGAAGATAAGAAAAGGGAACATCAGCATGGATCCTTGGATGCTCAAGACTCACACAGCCCTGTGTCCACTCCCAGGTCAAGTAACGAGGAAGTTGGGGAAGGGGGCAGGGAGCAGTCCAGAAACTACAGACCAGCAAGAGAGAGCTGCTGACCACATACAAAATAAGCCTACCCATGAGTTTAGATGAAGACATTCACCTCATTATACCATCATAATTTCATACAACTAGAAAGTCGTCTGCATTTTCCCACAAATGCTATTTGAGCAAAACGACAAAGTTCTAAAAATGTTTTGCCACCAAAAACGTTGAAATACAGGGGTTAAGAAATAAGTTCATGCACATTACTGTCAACTGTTCAAAAACAGTAAGGTTTGCATACGGTGCAAACAGGGGAATAGGGAGTTCAAGGTTATCCAATGCTACATAGCAAGTTCTAGGCCAGTTTAGGCTGCACAATGAATTCCTGGCTACAATATGAAGGCCTAGTTTCAAACAAACAACAAGAGAAAAGTTTTGGTGTGTGATCTACTGAGTTTAATAAGGGCCATCTATATAAGGTGGTGGAGCTCTCTGTTGGAGCCTGGTGGGCTCAGCAGTGAATGCACAAGTGAAGATTCCACCTCTCTCAGAATCTATCAATAGCCAAAAGCTCATCAGCAAGGGTTAGAGTCCTGTGAATCTTTCTCTCATCCACAACTGACCGTTGACAGGAATGAAAGAAAGAAATGTGCAGGAAGGGAAGTGGGTGGAAGAGGTGGGAAGAGAGTAATCAGTATATATTATACACATGTGTGTAATTATCAAAGAGCAAATTTAGTTAATAAACCTGTAAAATTCAAAAAAGAAAAAAAAAAGATGCAAAGGTAAGCAAACAGATTGCTAGGATGCATTCTCAGCTCAGCATTAAGTCTGCTTCCATTATGAAAAGAAGCAGATAAACAAGCACATACACTTCTTACAAACCCTTGTTTTTAGTCCAGGCAAAAGCATAAGAAAAGAGCCCTTGAAGCCAGGCAGTAGTGGCGCATGCATTTAAACTCAGCACTCAGGAGGCAGAGGCATGGGAATCTCTGAGTTCAAGGCTAGCCTGGTCTATAGAGCAAATTCCAGGAATGCCAAGGCTACACAGAGAAACCCTGTCTTAAAAGAAGAGGAGAAGGAAGAGGAGAGCAAGGAGAAGGAGTCCTTGAAGTCATTACTGTATCACTCAGGACAAGGGCATAGCTTGTCACCCCACATTCAATACCTAACATTCACAGACCTGACTTACCCAAAGGTGCCCTGCCACACCACGGCCAATTCACACACCTGTGTGCTGTCCACAGAGCTCCCCAGGCCAATCTATAAATGTGGGGTGCTGATGGAATGAGACCCTGTGTTCAAGAGTTACTTTGAATAACTTTTGAACATCCATTGGTCATTCACAAAGGCAAACATCAGGAAACTAGATCCTGAAGCCGTTCTAATAGAGCACATCTTGGACAGAGCGGGTGCCCAGTGGCTGCAAGTACCCTGCACACAAGTGGCAACGGTCTGTCCCAACCACAGAAACTCCTTCAAGTAGGGGCAGAACTCAGAGTGGGCCTCAGCAAAGAATGCTGAGTGTAGAAATATATTAACAGGGAAGCCAAAATGTTTATTCTTTGAAACAGATGTAATATGCTGTGCTTTTATAGTTCATGTGTAGGCATGTGATGATGTGTATGAATATTATTTCAAATAAATGAGACACCCAGTCTTTGTCATGTAAGGAGCAAAGGTATGAGTGACAGCCTTGCCAGACCTTAGGCCAGGCACAGTCTTAATTGCTGCTATTGGTCAGGAAATAAGGAGGCTGGGGACATAGTAAGCTTCTGGGTCCCCTCATGTGGCTGCATAACTCTTTCAAAAGGGCTACCAAACATAGCAACACATATTCCCCTCCAAAGGGAACAGGGTCACAGAGAGGCTGGCCAAAGAAGAACTAGAAAAGCCTGGGATCATAGCATCTGATGAACCGCATCTACAGCAACCCAGGGCAAAGGTGGTCACAAGACCACATTTCTAGCTCTGCTTTAGTTAAAAGACAGTAACAAAGCTCTCCAAATGGCGTCTCCCACCAATGACCAGCAGATGTTGTGTTCCTCCATCCACAGAAACAGCTCCATTGTGTCACATCAAAGGGAAGTTTGTTCTACTTCAGTCACTAAGGGAAACCTCCAAGAGGAAAAAGGCAAGCAATTCTAAATTTATAAAGAACACACACCAGGTCTCCTCTAGAAGTGTGTAGTCTTGGGTCTAAAATAAGTCCACCACAGAGAGCCACAGGTGCTCACCTGACCCCAAAAAGCTAAAAACTGGTCTTATAGAATAGGTTGCCCTGACCACATGCCCAGCACTGGATTCCACTGGACTACCCACAATCTTTCTCACAGACACCAGGACTGTCATTCCCAAGTCTAGGAACAGAGGCCCTAATGGGCACCAGGTACACAGTGGCAGGGACCCACCGCTGCACTGGTGCTGGCTGGAACAGGTTCAGGACCCCCATTCACATCGATGCTTCGCTCACGCTTGCTCTCCTCCAGGTCAGTCACTGTGCTCGGGCCCTTCTTCTTCTTCAGCTTGGCCAAGATGGAGGACTCACGCTCAGGGAAGGGTGGCATCTCCTCCAGGACAGTTGCCTATTGGAAGGAATAGAAGTTGGTGTGGCCATTCTGGCACCCATTACCAGCCCAGTGGCCCCAGCACCAAACAGCCCGGCCAGGAGCCCGCACCAGGATGTCAGTGCTGGCAACAGTACTCAGTCGCAGGTACTCCACAGCCCGCTGCTGCAGCTCCACATCTGCATTCTTCAGTTGGCTGTCGCTGCGCAGCACGTCCTGAATGGTAGCCTTTACCTCTGGAAAGAGGTTCACGAACTTGATGTAGGTGGACAGCAGGAGTGCCCGGGTGGGGACGCTGCACAAGTGGAACTTGGAGTGGAGCAGGTTGAACTGGATCAGAGGGCTTGAGAGGGGCAGAGAGCACAGACGGGGAGTCACACTATCTCATCTGTCCCATGTGCTGTCTTGTGTTCAGCCTGCACCTGCAGTGGGGACCCTATGCTAAAGCAGTGCCTCTTTAAGGAGGGCATACTGCCAGCTCCCAGTGTAAGGGTTTCCTCCTCCCTCAGGATATCAAAGCAGTGTAGACAGGGAGCAGGGCAGTCCAGTGCAGTGCATACCCCTGGTTCCCTGGGGTCTTTTACCTGGAACGTGGGTCCCCAGCTATCAAGTTTCCAAACTCCCCCAGGATGTAGCCTCCCACTTTGACCAAGTTCTCATGACACGCTGGAGCCTGCAATGCCTGTGAAACAAGGAACATCAGGAGCTAGGCCACAGAAAAGGCAGCTGACATGAAGTGAAGCCACAGCAGACACACAGGCCCTTCCTTGCAAGGTATATTTTGAAGTCAGTGAGAGCTTCCCGCTAAAGCCCTGGCAAACCCTGGCTTCCTACAGCTGGCTGCAGTGCCAACAGCAGAGGGCCCAGCAGCAAGACCAGTGACTATCCCTAGAGACTCTTGAGATGATGTCCCTCATGCACAGGACAGCTAGTAGGTCGCTCAACAGCCCCATGAGCCCTAATAGGCTTTTGGAGATTAGGATGAGAGGAAAGTGCTGCTTGGTGGGGGACATTAGTTCAAGAAGGGCATAACCACCACTGGGACAAAGAAGGGTGAGAAGCAACACCCCTGGAGCCCATCTCTGTCCCCTCAAGCTTAGACAACACTGCCCCTAGTGAGGGTGTGCACCCCTCCCCCACCATACCTCAAACACTGTCTTGGCAGCATAACCCTGCACATCGTCACGGTTGATGACAATCTGGATGACGCGATACCACACCTCTTCACTCACATAGTCGCCCGCGATGCGGATGAGGTTGAGGATGGTGTCCACATACCAGGTGTAGTCCACTGCATACTTCTCAGCTAGGATGGCCACCTTCAGCACCTGCAAAGAAGACAGGGCCCTCAGAGAGATACTACTGAACACATCAAGAACAGACTGGCACACAGTCTATGCTGGGTTGCAGAAGGACCTATCGCAGGGTGGACAGAAAGCTTCCAGCAGATCTTAAGAGGGCCAGAGAGTGGAAAGCAGCTGACTCAAGTGAGGAAAACTGGTCAACTTCAGGGACACAACAGTGCAACTGTGCAAACAGCTGCGCCTAGGACAAAGTGCTAACACTCACAACAATCTACTGAGGTCAGCCATACCCCAACCCTGCATTATCTTATCTCCCTGACTCCATAGAACCTCCAAAGTTTGGTAGTTTGAATGAGTCTATGCATGATCCCCATAAGCTCTTACATTTGAATGCTTGGTCTCTAGTTAGTGGAACTATTTGGGAAGGTCTTAGAGTGGGTGTGGTCTTGTTGGAGGAGGCTTGTTACTAGGGGTGGGCTTTGAGGTTTTCAAAGCCCAAGCCAAGCCCAGTCTGCCTACAACTTACAAGCCATATGAGCCCTCAGTGTTCCAGAAGCCATGACTGTCTACCTGCCACCATACTCCCCACCGTGATGATGCGCACAGACTAACCCTCTGAAACTGAAGGCAAGCCCCCAATTAAATATTTTATTTTAAAAGTTGCCTTGGTCGTGGTGTCACTTCACACTGACAGTATGGACACTAAAACCAAGAATAAATGGGGCCTCATGAAGCTTAAAAGCTTCTATATGGCAAGGACACCTCCATTCCAGCAAAGCGCAGTCTACAGAATAGAAAACATCTTCACCAGTAACACAGCTGATAGAGTGCATCTAAAATACATGAAAAACAAAACACAAACAGAACTAAACAGTTCACAAAAGATGAAATATAAATGGCTAAGAAACACTTGAAGACATGTTCTATATCCTTAGCCATCCAGGAAATGCAAATTAAAATTACTTTGGGATTTCACCTTAACCAAGTCAGAACGTCCAAGATCAATAAAACATATGACAGTGCATGCTGGCAAAGATTCAGGGAAAGAGGAGTACTTGTTCATTGCTGGTGGGAGTGTAAACTTATACTGCTACTAAGGAAATCAGTGTGGCAGTTCCTCAGAACCTCAGGAAACTAGGAATAAATCTACCTCAAGATCCAGCTATAAAACCAGGAGTGGCGGTACAAACCTTTAATCCCAGAACTGGTACGGCACATAGGCAGATCTCTGTGAGTTCAAGGGCAGTCTGGTTTACATAGAATTTCAGGATAGCCAGGGATACGTAATGAAGGAATGTCTCAAAAAACCCCAAAAAGATCCAGCTATATACCATTCTTGGGTATGTACCCAAAGGATTCTATATCCTACTCCTAGAGATCCTTGCTCATCCATAGTCATTGCTGTTCTATTCATAACAGTCAGGAATTGGAAACAACCAAGACGCCCATCAACTGATGAATAAATAATGATTTTCTTTCTAGCTCCATCAATTTACCTGTGGATTTCATAATTTTATTTTTCTTAACCACTTTGGAGAATTTTTCCATCATGAAATCAGCTCAAGTTTGCTTGGCACAGATGATTACACCCTGCACTAACAGATATCCACCCTGGAAGGTCAGGGAGAGGAAGCTGATACCAAGGAATCTTTTATGTAGCGTCTCATAGACACTCATGTAAGCCTGCCGGGCACTGAAAATCATCCAAAAATTATCCACTGGAACTCATGTCCACAGTAGGGAGCAGCTTGGACAGCCCTCAGGCTGCAGGACTCACAATTTCCTCTCGGATGGAATAGTCAGCCGTCTCTAGGTAGCTCAGCATCTCAGCCACAATCTGCTGGGCGTTGCTGCGGTCACACATGGCATAGAGCAGATCCACTGCCCGCTGCCGTACACTCACGTCTCGTTCCGTCTGGGAAATAAGGCAGAGTCAGAGCCACTCCTACAAAGCACAGGTTGGGGAACAGTGCCTATCCACTATTATATGAGAGTCCATAAGATAGCATCTATTTATTCCATAGGAGCTGTCTTGTGGCACCCTATAGCACTGTCCCCATCAGGCTGGGTGCTCCCCTATCTCAAAGTCCCTTAATGGGCCCCGTACTATCAATATATGGGACTCAACAATTTAGGCCACTTGGAACCCACAAACAACTCACTGCCAGTCTCCTCATACTTAGTCCAGTCAAGAGAAACTCCTCCCTAACCAGCTCTTCTAAGGCTACACTCAGGCCTAATGAGCAGGTGACCACTAAGGCCTCTCCATTGTGTGGGCACAAACCAGCACCTTCCATGTTGCCTGGGAGCTGGTTCCGAGGCAGGTTCCTGGGCCCCTCTCCAGGTGGCATGGGAAAGAAACCCTACTGCACACAATGCTTGAGAAGCTTGATGCAGGTATTTGTAACCCCCTGCAGTGGTCGACAACAGTTGCAGGATAACCCAGGGCAGGACAGACGAACCTAACAAGAGTTAGTGCAGCTTGAGATGAGAGCTGTCTTTATGACCAAAGGAAATGATAAGAAAAGAGATCAATCAGGACTAGGAAGAACACAACTTCAAGTTCAAGACAGGCACCAAATGCCTATTGAGTTACACAAAACACAGATCATGGCCAGACCTGCTCCCCTACAGCTGAAGACTCACCAAGATGAAGAGTGTGAATCCACAGTTCTCTGATAAACTAGCCTAACAAGCAGGTACAGTATATAGTGTGAGCCGTGCCAGAGAAGCACACCAGCAATGTTATTCACACCCAGAAGCAGGTATGAGAACAGGTAACCTCAGCTAGGCTCTTTAAATTCTGGAATTCTAATTCTTAAAAAAATCTAAAATCCTTGAGTAGGAATTTTGCTTTGTAAAAGGTGAAGCTTCCTGGAGGTAAAAACAAAATATTTCCTCTTTCTACCAAAGAAAACTACTTCTGTGTACTGAACTATACTATCTTGGACTCCAGACAGGTGTCACATGAATTCATCCCATGGGACAGGACTGTCACAGTGGAGACAAACTCAGGTAAATGTGCTTGGCTAGAACTCTGTTCCCAGGTGCTACATCCATGGGAATGGCAGGACTTCACTGCAGGAATATAGACAGATTTCTCACCCAATTGCTGCATCCACCTCATATGTCTGCAAGTGACAGGAACCAGGTAAACACCCTGGAATCCAAACCAAACAGCTTGAAGGAACTCATCTATGCCTACAGGAGGCACCTCCCAATTTTCTGGCATCCACACATGACCAATAAGGAGCACACCTTCAAGGCATTGATGACAGTCTCAATGTGGGTCTTTACAGCTTCGTGAGAGAACTCAGAGCTGGCCAACGTGCACATGCTCTCCAGAGCCAGGTAGCGCAGGTTTGTCTCACGGTGCTGCAGGAATTGGCCCAGCTGGTTGCAGGCACGGACGAGCAAGTTAGGCTCGCTGCAAGGAACAAGGGACATGGTAAGAAGGAGAATACAGTCAGGGAGGGCTGGGAGCTACAAGAAGAGGACACAGTAGAGGATCACCGTAAGGAGGGAGTAGAGAAGTGCAGTGAGAAGTGAGAGAGAAGAAGAGGTGCTGTAAGGAAGGAGCACAATGAAGGATTGTTGTAAAAAGGGTTACAATGAGACTTCCCAGTGAGTCTGCAGGATCTCCTCTACTCCAGAGTGGACTCTAGAAAGCTCTGGAAGAAAGCTTCACTTTCTTCAAGTTGTGTCCAGAAAAGTGACTAGGTCAGCAGCCAGCCTGGAGCAGGGCTGTGCAGGAAACTGGACCAGGTTAGGGTGAGTGGTGAAGGCTAATGGGGAACTCAGGATAAACCATCACAATTCCTCCTCATAGAAGTTTCTTAAGGACAAATAAGACTTTCCTCACATTGCAAGATTTGCTTTTAACAGTTCATTCTCAACCCTGCTCCTGTCTGGCAGACTGTTTCTGTCACAGTAACATTTATCTAAATGATGTAACAAAAACAGCTGTGCCCGAGTCTCATGCCTCTGGCAGAGACCAAGAGCACAGAGCCACAGGCATACATAAGAGCATGCCACCAGGATTGAGCAGAAAAAGAATAGAAGCAAGCCTGTGCTGTATAAGACAACCACAGCCTGTGACCCATCCATGGCCCTTTACAGGGGCTGGGAGTCATCACTATCATTGTCCCAGGAGACCCCCAAAATACTGGAGTGTGCCTTCCTGAGCAGCAAAGCTAATAGCACACAGGTGTCCCTCCCTTTCAGAGAAGTCACTTGGTGACAGGGACACAGCAGTTCTAGGGACACTGCCACAGCCAAAGTATCTAAAAGGCACGTGAGCTGGAGAAGTGTGAGGAGTCACCTGTCACCATCTGCACAAATAATAGACACCAAGTGCCAGCCTCCGTCAAGTGACTTTGGCGGTTATTCCCAGCTGCAGATACGACAGGGAGCATTTGTAAATTGCCATGGGACAGCTCCCTGTTCCAGTGTCATAAACATAAGGTGGAGATAGAGCAGCTGTGGTAGCCACATCTGCTTCTGATTCAGATGGCAGAAAGTACTTCCACTGAGATGTGTTGCTGATAATGGCTCACCTGTCATGGTGGATGATCAGGCTGATGGCCTCAAACAGCACAGCATTCTTGGCATTTGAGTGTTGGACCTTCTTAGACTTGGGTGGCTCCTGAGCCTTGTTCAGGATGGTCTCCAAGCACTCAGTCAGACGGCCACGCACCGCAGGGTCTTCTGGGCAAGACACAACTGTCGGCTGGGCTCCTAGGCATTCATCCCACCAGCCCAACCCACACCTTAGCAAGAGGCCTCTGACACACTGTCCTGTGGGTGCCTTTGATGGTTATTCCCAGCTGCAGATATGACAGGGAGCATTTGTAAATTGCCATGGGACAGCTCCCTGTTCCAGTGTCATAAACATAAGGTGGAGATAGAGCAGCTGTGGTAGCCACATCTGCTTCTGATTCAGATGGCAGAAAGTACTTCCACTGAGACAACAGTATGTTAGTCATAAAATTCAAGGATTATGGGCGAAACAGCTAATAAGCTTCAGGGGCAAGGAGACTAGTTTTTATTATTACCCACAAAAATGGAGAAAATATACAGAAACATAAATAGAAAGAAATTTTTAAATTTGGTTCAAAGCAGAAGGAAAAATTGTGCAAAAACTAAAGCCAGCCATGGTGGTACATACCTGTTTCACAGTACTTAGAAGGCAGAGGCAGGAGGACTAGGCATTTAAGACTACATAGAAAGTTCAAGACCAGAATGAGTTACATAAGACCCTATCTCAGTAAGAACAAAACTAGGGCCAATGAGATGGCTCAGTGAGTAAAGGCATTTGTCATTAAACCTAATGAGCTCAATCCTCAGAACCCACATGGGGAAAGAGAGAACCAACTCCCACAAACTGCCCTCTGACCTCCGCATACATGTTGTAGTACATGCACTCCCATGTACTACATACACATACACACAAAGTAAATGTCAAAACTAGTAAAGCAAAAACCTATAGTGAGGGCTGGAGAGATGGCTCAGTGGTTAAGAGCACTGCCTGCTCTTCCAGAGGTCCTGAGTTCAATTCCCGGCAACCACATGGTGGCTCACAACCATCTGTAAAGAGGTCTGGTGCCCTCTTCTGGCAAGCAGACATGCACACAGACAGAATATTGTATACATAATAAATAAATATTTAAAAAAAAAAAAACCTATAGCGAGCAAATTCGAGTCACAGTGGTAGGAGGCTGCTATCCCAGCACCTGGGAGGCTGAAATAGGAAGATTACAGTGAATCCCAGGACAGTCTGGGCTGTGTAATAAAAACCTATTGCAGCTGGGTGGTGGTGCACACTTTTAATCCCAGAACTAGGGAGGCAGATGCAAGTAAATCTCTGTGAGTTCGAGCCAGCCTGGTCTACACAGTAAGTTCCAGGATAGCCAGAGCTGTTACAGAGAAACCCTGTCTCAAAAAAATCAAAACCAAAACACACAACAAACAAAAATCTATTACAAAAAGAAGAGGAGGAGAAAGAGAACAGCAGAACCAAAGCTCTCAATAAATTTTATGCGTAAGTAGTTGTGTGTGGATATATGCGCATGTGGGAGGGGTCAGCCTCAGGTTCCATCCACATCACATTTTTGAGATAGGAACACTCACTGGGACGTGAGTCTTGCCAGTAGCTTACACTAGATCCTCGTGTCTCTGCCTCCCTGCTACTAGGATTACAAGTATGTACCACTAATCCTGGCTTTTAGTTGGTGCTTTAGATTGAACTCAAGTCTTTGTGTCTGCCATGCCAACACTTCACTAACTTGACGTCGCTCTGAAGCACCTCCTAATAAACTTTCAAATCTAATAAACAAGATATTTGGCTGGACAGTGGTGGTGCACACCTTTAATCCCACTACTTGGGAAGAGAGGCAGGCAGATCTGTTTGAGTTCGAGGCCAGCCTGGTCTACAGCTAGGGCTGTTACACAGAGAAACCCTGAATGGGAGATGGGGAATCTAGTAAACAAAATTTTGATCAACTGAAGAATTAAATTTTCCCTCATGAAGAATCTGTAGTGAATTGTCATGGAGTAGGGGCTGCACGGCACACCAAGGAAGGGGTATGGAGAATGCTACTTGGGAGGCAGTGCTATTAAAAACAACAACAAAAAAAAAAAAAAAAAAAAAACACCTAGAAGGACTGCAGGGAACATTACCTGGGGGTGGGTAGCACTGCAGCAGTCTCAGAAGTTTGACTGACAGCCAAGGAGCTGGGACAAAGTAGTAAGTATAATCCTGAAGATCTGTTGATGCTGACGTCACAATCTGTAAAACAAGTGAATGGATAAAAGGCACCATCCTCAGGGGTCTCTGCGTGACCCTTAGAAGAGCCACACTGGTTCCCTGACCCATACCTTCTGAGAGGTTTACAGTGTCAGCTATTTTCAATACTGTTTCCTGTTTCCCCTTGAAGAGAAGCTGGCATGGCCAAATCAGTTCACATTGAATCTTCTAGAGAACAGCTCCAAATGCTCTCTCCACAAGGGCTATGGTGCCCCAGACACAAATGCTTCCAAGCCAGAAACCATCCCTTAGTACTAAACACTGACACCTGAAGAAGGAAATCTGTCTTTTGTAGGCTGGAAAATGAACAAAAGTCTAAAAGTGCCTCAGGCTTACTCAGAAGGGACAACCCAAAGAGCTTATGTTGTTCTGACCCACACCCCATGGCCCTCAGCCTGAGTCAGGCTGTGAGTTTGTAGAGCCAGGCAGCACTTGCTCTACTTACAATCTCCACCTCATGAAGCAATATGGCCCCTGGCCTAGCTGTGACAACTGTCTACACAGACAGTTCTGTGTCCTGTCCACCTCTTATACCTTTTATTGTTGACAATGTTTTTGAGACAGGGTTTCTCTGTGCAACAGCCTTGGATGTCCTGAAACTTGGATGTCCTGTAGACCAGGCTGGCCTTGAACTCATAGAGGCCCACCCACCTCTGCTCCCAAATGCTGGGATTAAAGGCATGCACCACCACTTTCAGGCTGTTACCTCTCATTCTAAGGACCCAGAATTGCTCTCTCCCTAAAAGTGCACCTGTGTGACCCTTTAGCCATGTGAGCACATTCTAGAAAGCTCATCCTGATGATACTAGCCTGGAGAGTCAGGAAAGGACTACACAGGGCAAGAAATCAACAGCAAGCAGCCAAGCCAGGCAAAAACAAGCCCCAAACCACCTCTGGGAAATGCAGAAACAGGCCCAACACAATTTGTCTTCCAACATGTGCCTTCCAGCTACAGAATGGTCAGAGAGAAATCTGAAGCTTTAATTGCATTCAATTACAACAGAAAGGCAAGAATAACTCTTGAACATTTAGGAAGAAATAAAACAACAATGATACAAACAAGAACAAAATAGTGTTGGGGAATATTTTCAGGTGTGTGGCTTTTGTTTATGCTGCATTTGTTTGACTCTGTGAAGCTGTGTTACTGTATCTAAAACACCTAATGGTCCTAATAAAGAGACAAAGGGCCAAGAGAGAGGCAAAAGCAAGGATAGGTGGGGCTGGCAGGCAGAGAGGATAAATAGAAGGAGCAACAAGGAAAAGAAGAGCAACAAGAGAACAAGGAGAGGAGGACATGAGGGGCCAGCCACCCAGCTACACAGCAAGCCATGGAGAAAAAAGTAAAGAAAGGTAGACAGAAATAGAGAAAGATAAAAGCCCAGAGGCAAAGTTATTCGGGATAAATTTGGTTAAGAAAAGCAAGCAAGAAACAAGCCAGGCTAAGGCCGGGCATTCATAACTAAGACTAAGCCTCTGTGTGTGCTTTATTTGGGAGCTGAATGGTGAGCCCCCCCAAAAGAGTTCAAAGAGTAAAAAACATCGCACAACAAAATAGGAAAACAATAGAAGATCAAGAAAAAGAAAACGACTACTTCCAGAGGAATTAGTACAGTCAACGGAGCACACCTCAGATATGGTCCATAAAGCTACAATAGAGAGGGGGCTAGAGACATAGCTCAGTGATAGAAAAACTGCATAGATTCAGGCCCTAGGTGCAATCCCAACACTGCCTTGGGGGGGGGGGGACAAAAAACCCGAGACTTGGCACTTCTGCAGATGAGATAAGCACATGGCCAATAAGCAATGAAAAGATGCCCAACCTTGTAACCTGAGGGGCTTGCTTGTTGGGGTTTCTGTCCTGCCCAGTTCCCCAAAGAAGCAGGATGTGACCTGCCCCGCTGAAAAAGGTACTGAGCCATGTGGCTAACATAGATAAGAATAATGGGTTAATATAAGCTACTAATAAGAGCTAATAAGAAGCCTGAGCTAATGGGCCAATCAGTTTATAACTTATGTAGACCTCTGTGTGATTTTCTTTGGGATTTACTGGCTGTGGGAACTAGACAGGACAGAAACCCCAACAAACAGGCACTCATGTTACACAACCTCATCATTAGGAAAATGCAAATCACAGGATACACCCCCATACCTGTGAGTAAAAGAATAAAAAATAAAACATGCCAGCCTAATAGCAAGGTGGTAGGTACATATCTACAATCCCAGTATGGGGGGGGGGGGGACTTAGGCTACAGAGCAAGACCTTCTCTCAAAGGGAGGTGGGGAGGGTGGGCCAAATGGCTCAGTGGACAAAAGGACCTGCCTCACAAGCCCGACAACCTGAGACCAATCCCTGGAATCCCTGGAACCCATTAAAGATGGAAGGAGAGAGCTAGAGAGATGGCTCAGTGTTTCTTCTAGAGGCCCTAAGATTAGTTCCCAGTAGCCACATCAGGCAGCTCATGACTACCTGTAACACTGTCTCCATGGGGATCTGATGTCTTTGCTCTCACGTGTACATACCCACATGCAAACAGATATGCCTACACAAAATTAAAAAGAAACCCTTTAAAAAAAATAGGAGAACCTAAAAGTTGTCCTCTGACCTCCACATGAATCATGATGTGCATACATATAACACACTAAACGACACACATTGGTGAGGATGTGGAGAAATTAGACCCTTGTGTACCGTTGATGGGATGTAAAATGGTGTAGGTACTGTGCAAACAGTATATCAGTTCTTTAAAACATAAAATTAGCATATAATGCAGCAATTCCACTCCCCCCAAAAAAGCAGCATGTAGGAAACATTTGCACAGTCACATTTACAACAGCTCTATCCACAGAAACCAAAATATGGAAGTAGTCCAGCATCCAAGTAGTCCAAGTTAGCAAAATACATGAGACAGAAATTCAGAGCTGAAGAGATGGTTTAGTAGTTAAGAGAACATGCTGTCTCAAAGGAATGTGCTAGACTTTGTTGACTCCCCATGGAAAATCTTACTCCCTCTGAGAAGTGGATGGAGGGTAGGGTAGAGGGGAAGGTGAAGGGAGGGAGAAGAGGGGAGGGAGTGGGAACTGGGATTGGTATATAAAACAAGAAAAGATCATTTTTTAAAAAGATAAACAAATTTTAAAAATTATAGCAATAGACACAGCTTATGGATCTTTTTAACAACAACAACGAACCATAAGATTTTATGTGTATGCCACCACACTACATCTATTTTTTGAGACAGAGTCTCACACTATGTAGCCCTGGCTGGCCTTGAACTCAGAGATCTGCCTGCCTCTGCCTCCCAAGTACTGGGATTAAAGAAAAGTGCTACCAAGCCTGATCCCTCAAAAAAAAATTTTAAGCAGTTGCATAATGTTATATAATAGTTAAAATACAAATTTGAGATTGGTGATACAGTTCAGCAGTGGAGTGTTTACCTAACATACACAAGGTACTAGATTCAATCCCCTGAACATAAAAATAAATGAATAAATAAATAAAGTAAGAATATTAGGTAATCACTGAGAAGAGCATTTTAAACATAAAACAGAGCTGTCAGTCTAACATAAGGCGTGGGGGAGGGGTGACTGATGATGGAATGGCTGTGGCAACAAGGTCCTAGAACAGCTTCCTCAAAACCTAAAACTAAGCAGGTGGATGTCATGGCAACTGAAACACCATTCCAACTCTGAAGGAAAAGACATCCTTCCTATCAGCATACTAACATGGACACCCACCCTCCCCTCAGAACTTCAAAGGGGTAATCTTTCTCTTCCACTTACTGATGAGACCAAGAGCACAATTCCCATTAAGAGGAGGGTGGCTGTGTTGCAAACTAAAATTGTGCTTTACTTCCAGGGCCATTGTCTCGTTTTTTGGGTTTTTTTTTTTTAATCTTTTTTTTTTTTTAATCTCGGGTGAATTCTAAAAGGAAATACTACAATAAGCAGAAGGTTTAAAAAAACAAAAACAACCTTTTAAATTTTGTATTGCATCATAAAAAAATTTTAAAAAGCTACAAAGGTTACAGAGACAACTTGTTTGCAAAGGCAAGTGACACCACAAGACTTGGGGGTAGGGACTAGATACACAGATGATTTGTGAGACCGCAGACTGACTGGGTAAGCTCCAGAGAGCAGTGTAGGCAGAGCAGGCAGTAGAACTCTCACAGTAGAAGTTCTCCAGTATGGTCCAGGATATTGGGTCCCTCACATCTGTACAGTGCCAGCTGTACCACCTAGGTGTGGCCTTACAGTAGATGACTACACAAGCAGGATTTACCATGCTGACTAGAGGAGGTTCAGCAACTTAAAAGTCTCTAACCAGAGGACTCTGCAAAACAATGCCCTGGTAATGTATCTGGCCGTGGAGGTAGGAATGTCAGTTCAAGGCCAGTCTGGACTACACTGTAAGAGCCTGTCTCCAAGCAACAAGAAACCCAAATAGCATGTCACACCAACTTCTACACATAGATCAGGGAAGGCCATATACACCCACAATCTTTGAAGAATAACAAAGGGTACGTGGTGGCAAATTGTCTGTTCCAATCCAATGCAGCCAACAGTGCCAACAAAACCCACATGAATGATTCCCAGCCTCAATGACCAACGGGCCCTATCACAACAAAATACAAGTCCAAGAGGCCAGTGTGAGCAACCTCAGGCAGTACCAAAGCAGAGGAACCAACCATATTACTAAAGATAGCACAAGCAGGTACTGCAGAAGCTACTGAACACCCCACAGCCTGGGCAATGCCATGGAACTGGGCTGCTCATGGTCAGCCACTATTGATGGTCTCCAAGCAGAAAGTAACAAAAGGCTTGAGAGACCAGGGATGACTACACTGCCGTCCACTGAACTGTCACTTCTCTGCAGGATCAGAAAGTAATAACAGCTACTCCAAACATAAGTGAGGGGTTTACACCCAAGGCTTCTAGACAGACCTTGTAAAATAAACAAGCCACAGACCCACTGACAAAACCTGAGACACAAAGTCAGAGCCAGTCCTAGCTACAGTGAAGGTGGGCAGGGATTACACCAACTAATGGGCTCTCCCCTTTAGGAAAGGAGACAGAAGAATGCTTCGCACTGGCAGCTGCCCCGCAACATGCACGCTGGTAGGGCAGGGTACTTCTCAACCAACAGAGAAAGAAACGTCAAGGACTGGAAGAGGCAGTTTTCACTCTAAAATTTACAAAGCGGGCCAAATATCCTGCATTCTAAAATGTAAAAATTACTTCAGTCAAGCAAAGAAGACCAGGTTTTGACCACCCTGCTATCTGTGCCCACCACGGACTTACTCTGCTCAGTCGAGAGACGGCTAGAGAGACAGAAGTCTTGAACTCCTCGGGATTCTTCTGGGCCAGTGTGGTGATGAGGCTAGTTGCAGCAGTCACTACACCCTGAAAGACAAAGACTGCAATCAGGAGGCCCATAAGAACCACAAGTGACAGGACATATAAAATGCAATCTATAGTACACTGAGTTCCCGGCCTGCCCTAAACAACCCATGAGGTTTGCAAAACTGAGACAGGGAATACCGGCTTCTTCTATTCCCACCTTCTCTCTGGAAACTGGAAATCTAGTCCAGCTTGGTCAAGATACTTGCAGGTGAGGCAGGGTTGGAGCTGGAAAGTGTGTGAACCCTATTCTGTCCCCATCTGCTCTAGTTGCTTTCAATTGAAATCACCATGCCTAGTGTAGTGGGAGACAGAGCCTTCCAGCTCATTTGAATTTTCACAATCCTGTTGTATCTGAACTTGGATGGGTCCCAGACCCAGGGCTCCCTTGCAGAGACCCCACACCCTACCTGGGCTCAGATTGGAGCAGCTGAAACCCCAGTGCAGCATGGCAGTTACCCATAAGGCCTTAAGTCTACCACTGTACCAGGAAAACAAACAACTGTGTCCAGCACATTATCTCTTGAAAGATTTTGGTTAAGAAATTCCTAGCCAGGCAGTATAGCACACCTGTAATCAAAGTACTTAAGAGGAAGAGAAAGAAATGTTACTTCAAGGCCAGCCCAAGCTATATAGCAAGACACTGGTTCAAAAGTAAATTCTATCAGGAGTCAGGAACTTCTGGGTTCCCAGGATTTGGAATAGGCCAAATCCAGATGAAAGGTAGCTGCTCAAGCTATGTGCAAACACCTGACTATTGGCCACCAATTCAGTCTCTCTCCATGTCATGGTTTGCGCTTGTGTGGTCTCACAGGAAGCTAACAACAAGCACACTGCTATATGGTAACACACGGCCCTCAAATATCCCCTGGCCTCATTTTGCTCCCTCTCCAAATCTCTTCCCCAGGTGGCAGGTTCAGACCTCATACCTCTAAGTCATCTGTTCTATCTCACCACCCTTATGGGTCATCAGAGCTGATCCCTGCCTTTCCACCAGTAGATCCCTCTTCTAAAGGCCTTTGTGTATTCCTGATCTCACCTGCAGATCCTTGGCCTTGAGATTATACACTGTTCTCAGAAGAGGCCACCAAGCTTACTATAAGCAGGCATCTGACATCTTAACCAGAATCCCCGAGCTTGAGGCTAGGACAGCAGTGTCTCAGGCCTTCTCCAGTGACAAAGCTGGACATGGGTTTGGAACAGCTGAAAGAACAGCATGCCATGCAGCTGAGGAAGGCTGAGCATATGGATATAATGCCCCATCCTTTTTGACTCTGAACTGAGTTCCTACCACTAGCCAAAATGCTAGGAAAATAATATGCATGTGAAAAACCAAAAGCAACCAAGAAATTGGAGTCAAAGAATCAGTATCCAGAGAGGTGATGAGCCGGGCGATGGTGGCGCACGCCTTTAATCCCAGCACTCGGGAGGCAGAGGCAGGCGGATCTCTGTGAGTTCGAGACCAGCCTGGTCTACAGAGCTAGTTCCAGGACAGGCTCCAAAGCCACAGAGAAACCCTGTCTCGAAGAACCAAAAAAAAAAAGAGAGGTGATGTCCTGGCACCAAAGACCCAGCCTTTCTACCTGGAAATGACTTGATGGCCTTGATGGCCATGGCAATGTGACTGTAGGAAGCAAGAAATAACTTCTGCCAGAATTCTACAGACAAAACTACCCACAGAAGCTGCTGAACTAGAGCAAATGCTGCTCAATGCTCCTCACAGCTGGCTCACCCGCACATCTCTGTGACACATGGCTTTCACAGCCTCTAAAAACCTGGTTGAAGTCTGAACACTATACTTTGACAATGAGAATCTTCATCTTTCTGAGCCTTGGTTGGTTTCTTCAGCAGTAAAACTGGGAAATCCCTACATGGTGGTGGTGTACACCTTTAATCCTAGCACCCAGGAGGCAGAGGCAGGTAGATCTCTGTGAGTTTGAGGACAGTCTGAAAGAGTTCCAAGACAGCCAAGACTATACAGAGAAACCCTATCTCCAAAAATAAAAACAAAAACCTGGGAAATTCCCATTGTTTACAATTTACAAAGTCTACTGACGGTGAACTACTATTTCTCTGACACAGCTGATGGCCTCCAGCAACACCTTCTGACCCCCAAGTGGTCAAACCTGCAAGGGCTCAGCTATGTGCACCAGTGCTCAGGACCCACTCACAAACCAGCATTACTGGCTCACCTCCAGGGCCCTCCGCCTTCTCTGCACTCCCTGCAAGATCAACTCCTATCTCAACAAGCACAACACAGGGACAGTGTGAATGGCTGCCATTCCAGAATAAAATGTCCACCGCAAGCCCCATGTACTGTCCTCTGAATGTTCATATAACAATCTTTAACTTTCACAGCAGACTCTCCTGGGTGGGGAGATAACTAGCAAACACACTTGCCTGACTTCAGGTCATCAGACTCACTTGCTCAGCAGTCCAAGCACAGAGGCCATGGCCCACAGCCAGAATCACCATTACAGTCCTCTTCTATAAAATGTGTAGCTTAGTAAGACTTGCACACTGAAGCTTAACCAAGAAGTGGAACACACCCATCACAGCCCCCACACAAGCAGCTTATAAGGACACAGGTGCTGAGTGGGAATCGCCCTGCATAGAGGGAATCCCTGGAGAATGTCTTGCTGCAGGGAGATGCTGGCAGTCTGTGTGCCTGGCTGCAGAGGAGACAGTACATCACCTCCATCCTCCTGAGAACCTCAAAGGACCACTTCTACAACACTCTCTGAAAAGCTTATTGAGTGGTTAAGAGTGGAATGAAACACAGACACTTACCAAGTGCTGGTCATTGAGGAGGTGTACCACTCGGGATGTCCAGTCGCCCATGGGAACTAGGTCAGGTGATGTCCTATATAGACGCAACAAGCACAGGGCTGCACTTTGCTTCACACTATCCATAGTGTCTCTGGAAACAGACATCATCAGTCAGTCAGGAGAATGGTGGCCTCTCAAGGTACCATAGGTTAAGCCAATCAGAGCAGAGCATGGATCTGCGTACAGAGCACATCAGGTTCACCAAGAGACCAGTGGGTCAAGAAAGCCTGCACAGTTCAACATGCCAGCCCTGCACAGGTCATTCTTAAGGACAAAGATCAAGCAGGAATCCAGCCCACCGGTAAAAGCCTACATGTTTGCTCTCTGGCCTCCAAAGGCTTCAACTCTCATCCCTTTCTAGACACTGAATATGCAAGATGGGCTACAGAGGCCAGGCATGTCTATGACACTCCTCTCTGAACCATAGGACTCTTCCCCCTCTGCACCCAATTCATCACAGCAAGAATGGATTGGAGGCCTGAAATACCAGAGAGGTTTCTACACAATGTGTCCTGCCCCACTACTCTGAGGAAGCAGGTTCAAGTTGTCTTGTCGTGGTGAAGAAATGCGGTCTCTTTTTCTTCTGCTTTAGATTTTGTCATTGTTTGATGCAGGGTGTTGTCATGTATCCTACATGCACCTCAAACTTAAGATTGTCTTGTCTCAACCTCCTGAATGCTAAGATTACATGGATATGTCACCATGCCCAAAGCTAAGACTATCTTAAGAGGAAGCACGCTTGTGTCCTGGCACAGCCTGCAGCCTCACATCAGCACCTGCTGCAGCTGTGTGTCAGCTGTTGTGCTCCCTTCCTCACCTGACACGCAGCTGCTGGCGTCCAGTCACACTGTGCATGAGAGGGCCTGAGGCAAGCAGCCTCTGGGGTCAGGGAGTGCTGTCCTCTCTCCACTCACTCCAAGGCCAAAAGTTGTAAGTGGGTGCAGACACCAAGCAAGAAGGCAACTGTTTTCTAATCTGTTGAAGACAGGCGCTCTGGGGGCTCCCCTTCACCATACCACACCTTGCTAAGAAGTAGGAAAGAGGCCAGGTGTAGACCTAGCACTCAGGAGGCAGAGACAGAAGGACCCTGTGAGTTCCAAGCCAAATAGGACTACATATTAAGACCCTGTCTCAAAAACAGTCAAATAAAACCAGGTGGTCGTGGTGCACGCCTTTAATGGTGCACTCGGGAGGCAGAGGCAGGTGGATCTCTGTGAGTTCAAGGCTAGCCTGGTCTACAAGAGCCAGTTCTAGAACAGCTAAGGAATCTTGTCTCAACACCCCTCCCCCCCCCAAAAAAAGTCAAACAAACAAGCAGTGGGAAAACAAAACAGGTTGGCCAAGTTAGCTGAGGAGCGAGCATCCCCAGAAGAACCAGAACCTGCCAGAGTCCTTAGGGCTTAGGAGGAGCTGTGGCTGTGATGAAAAGGAAAAGAAGGGCCAGTGAGCCCTAGCTCAGCTAACTCTTGGTTATTGAATTTTTATTCCCAAATAAAACAAAAATCAAGAGGAAAACCTTCTAAATCTCCCCCAGGACTATTCCAATGAAAAAAAAATTACTACTCTGAATAACTTTGGCTTATGTGTAGTGCTGGGGATGGAAACCAGGGTTTCACATATATTAGATAAATGCTCTACCACTAAGCTGCAGTCTAGCCTAAAAGTCCTTTTAGATACTCATCCCATGAGGAGAAGAGCAGGCCCACGCCTCATTCTGGCTTTGTATCAACCCCATGGGAGCCACTGGCAGGTGCCCTCACCGTAGGCTACAACTGCAGGGTCTGTGCAACAAGAACCATACTTGTTTCTACACATTCAACCAGGGTGCTGAACCAGGAGACCACCTTCCCTTGTTCCCAGAAACCTCAAAAGAAAGGAGCAAGCACCTGCCAGCTCAGAGGTAAGGACACAGAGCACCCTCTTACACCCGCTGAGCCCAGAGCAGCTCCCACCTCTTGTAGGTATTCTTTCTGATCCTCTATTGTATCCTTGGGGACCGATGCCACCTCTCACCTCAGCACCACATCCTAACTGCTGCAGAACTACTCCATCATGATGTCATCTACATTCACTGGCCTCCCATCCACAGGCGCCACACTAATCAGAACTGTGCAAAACGGTGCACAAACACTATTCACAGAATCATCCAGTGTTCACTAGGATTCGCCTCTTGCTTACAGGGTATCATGGTAAGCTTTGCCTACGAACTGGCCCTACAGCCCAACATTCTCCAACTGGGAAGTATCACCTGTCTTCTGCTAAAGAACCTTTACTCAGCACTGGGCCTTGGGGGTCATTGTACATGTGTGCTTTCAGAGTTCAGAAAATATGCCTGTTCAATGTTTTTCAAGGATTACCCTGTCTTCATACTCTCCATTGGACCAGTCCTGTGGCAATGCCAGAAGGCAGCAACATAACAGAGACATCCAAGCCAGAAACCCTCATGGAGCACAGCAGGCAACACACAGGACTCCATGGTGACTACTAGGAAGGAAGGCCAGGGAGGCCTTACTAGCAGCTCACACTTGCATTCTGCCCAACTTCCTTTCTCTGTGGTCTCAGCTCTAGCCTTTCCTCTACCCCAACACCCACTGTGGTCTCCTACCTCAGGTACACTGTTGTTCTCTATGATTTATGCTTATAGTCTACAGTAATAAAGCCTTCGAGTTCCCACTGCTGCTCAGCTCTGTAATGTTCGTCATCATCAATCTCCATGGTCCACACCTACATTTCCACAGGACAGTTCTTTCCAGCTTGGCTCTTCTACCTACCTATGCTTCACATCACTCAGGGCTGAGGTGCCAAGGCTAACGTAAAGCTCCTACACCACAGCACAGCAACAGAGGCCTGCATTGTTCTCTATTTTGTGTCTGTACCATGTGTAGGACATTTAGTAGTATCTTTGGCCTCTGACTACTAGTAACAGAAGTAGGCCCTCCACTATGAAAACTGTAAATGCTCTGAGTCTTTGTTCAGTGCCAGCCCCATCCATTACCCCAGATAGCTGACTAAGTAGAGAATGTAGGTTAGCTCTGACCTATGGGACCCCCCCCCCACCTATACTCCAGCTTCATAGGCAGCAGAGGGCTGTGATAACAGCTCCAAGAGCCTTGACACCCCATTCAACTCACTAACAACTATCCTATCCTGTCTCCTAGACCATGATGAATGTAACCACTATGTCTGCAGACTGGCTGGACAAGAGCATAAAGCACATGACCAGGCAGTGGCTAGCCTTGCCTCTGCCAACCCTGAGACCTGACACAGCTCAGGGCTGCTTCAAACTCTTCCAGAGCAGCCCTTTGGCACCACTGGACAGTTCTCCAAATGAACTGAGGGGAGAGATGATGCAGAATTCTCAAGATACAAGAGTTTGGCCTTTGCCCCAACGCTTCTGGGAAGGGATGAGACTCAGCGCTATGCCAAACAACTTTGTTTCTTTCTCCTTAGAGTTCATGCAAGGCTGGAGTTCTTTCTGGGCTGTCAGGCTAAGAAGGGTTTTCTTCTATGATCTGCACTTAGAGAGAATATGATAGTACCTCTGGGCTCTATACTAGGGCTTTGTGATATCTCACACTACACATAGTGGAGTGTGTTCAGACAGAGAGCATGCTGTCTGTCAATAGTACCCAAATACATACCCTGCCACGAGGATCTTGGGGATCTCTCCAGCGAAGGCCTCCGCCATCTCACGGCTACCCACATTGGCAATGCAGTGCAGGGCCAGGCCCATAAATGTGGGGTTGCGGCTGGCCAGGTCATTCTTGATGGCATTGTTAATCAAGCGGATCAATTCGCTGTTCGAGTTCACCAATACAGAGATGAAAAGGTAGCCCTGTATTCCCAGAAGGCAGGGACAAAAAGCTTATGACAAGACGCCTAATACACAGTGCACAGATAAGCAAGCCTGGAAGGTCTCAAGCACCATCCCAATGGGTACCAGAGAGACTTGTCGCTGAAGACAGTCCACATTCAGACAATGTACCAGTGAACGATATTTTTGCTACCATTCAGCTCTGATGCAACATTCCCATTAAAATGTGTGCATAATCAGAGGCTCAAGGAAACCAGATCACCTAGTCCTTCCCCAAGCCTCACTTCCTTCTCAATAGTTCACACGTCTGTATCCAGAAATCACGGTATCCTCAGGTCAGGATGAGAGGGAACTGTCACTGCAAGAACCAAACCTGGCACTGTTCACTAATAAATATACATACATGTCTGCCCAGAACCCTAGTTTACTGCTATCCCCTCCTCTCTCAAGTTTATGCCCACTGCTACCTCACTACCTGTTCAGACCCAGTCTCATATCACCATTCTGTCACAAGATGGGAATGTGGAGCCTGAAAACACAGAAGGCTAATTTTCTTAAGGAAAATCCTATATTTTGATTTCTGTAAGTTAAATTTTTAACAAAAAGAAAAAGCTGTTAATTAAAACACAAACAGCCTTACTACAAAAGAAAGCAGAGCTAAAACATCAAGCCTGAGCAAGTCTGAGCAGACTGCATAGCAGGGACTCTCAACTCTAGTGCAGGGGAGGAGAGGAAGGAGACAGCACCTTCTATGGCTTTATTTCTTGTCCCTGTGGGTGCAGATCCCATTTCAGACAGTCATGCAAAAGGTCAGGGAGTAAAGTCATGACTGGTACTGTACTCTCTAACAAGAGCCCTTGAAAAGAAGGCAATAAGGCCTGTGGGTAGCAGACACAGGGGTGTAAACACAGAGAATCTACCAGTCTAAGCCAACAGAGCAGTGGGAAGAAGGCCACCCCATCAAAGTCTATCCTTGGCTCCCTAGAAGCAAAGAACTAAGTTGGAATGGACACGGTTCTTAGGTACCAGCACCAGGCAGTAACATGGGCCAGATGCAAACGTGGTTAGTACCCAATATGGAACAAAGTAGAAGGAAGAGATTCTACAAACTGCACACAGGGTACAAGGCCCTGCCCCTCAACCATACTCACAATCTGCTTTTCCGTGTATCTGTTTGAGCTCAGAAGATTCACAGCTTCCATGTGTCCAAAGTCAATGTCATGACCAAGGAGAAAGATGAAGAGCAACTTGCAGACATACTTCTTTTTACTGTAGCCATCAAGAGCCTTGTCACCTACAGAAAAGGTGAAGAAAGGTTTATATCCAGTGGGCAAGGTGAGGAAGGCAGAGAACTGTGTAGCAGATAACAGACCACAGTAAAGGTCTCAAAGAGGACACAGGCCTCCAAAGCAGCTATCTCACCGGGCAATCATGGTGCACACCAAAAACCAGAATACCTTGCAGTTAGTGTTCTGTTGTACCCAATAAGACCTGCTAGTGCCTGTCAGTGGAACCTTGACCTCCTTCAACCTGCCTTGGCCCCCAAAAGCCCTGAAGGGATCTATCTGCAAGCCCTGTATAAGTCATCAAGATAATCCTTTAACCAGGCTTACTGCCTTAGGCAGATACACTTACTATAAATTATCTTCCATTTCACAACAATTATGGGGCAAATCACCTAGCCATAAAACCACACAGACACAGGAGGGCTGAACTCCCTCCTGATCACAGCAATCAGGTTCAACAGGAGACTTACTAGAACACAAAAGCTCCACATGTAACCAAGCACCGTCAGCACTACTGCTCACTTCATCTAAGCACAGGAATATTCCTGAGCTGACCTGCAGCAGTAAGGAAGGGATGCTGCCATATGCTCTTCTCACTGGGCTGGGCCTTCCAATGACACTGAGTCAGTATAAGGTATGTATGGTCTAAACTCTGTGAGTTCTAGGCCATACTAACTCCTCATCCAGACTCTTCAAATCTCATTCCTTTTTTGTAGTTGTGAAGAGTGGGAGGCTACAATAAGAAGTAATTCTTTCCAGAATGATGTTTTGATGATTTCACAGTTCCTGTAACTCACCCTCAAGGTTCAACAGCTGAAGACTACTACTATGAATCCCTGGCTTGCTCATGCACAGATGTGGTTTGCAACATCAAATTTCTGCCTGTTAGTGACGGTTTCACATGTGCAACTTTGTGAGGGGTGATGAGTGAGACAAAGCCTCATTCTATATCCCAGGCTGGTCTGGAACTCACTATGTAGCCCAGGCTAGCCTTAAACCTACAACAATTTTCCTACAGTATTGCACCACATATCTATAATTCCAGCACTTGCCAAGAGGTGAGAGGATCTAAAGTTCAAAGTCAGCCTTGGTTGCACAGCAAGTTTGAGACTATCGTAGACTATATGAGCCCATGTCTCATTTTAAAAAATTAGTATTGTATCTGAGAATCACTGTATTAAATTGACCAACACAAGGCTGTAACTATTAGAGGTGGCAAATGTCAACTAAAGGGCTGGAAACATAGCTCACTGATAGAATGTCAAACATCAGGAAGACCTGGGTTTGATCCCCACACATCTGCCCCAGAAACCAGGTAGCAAACACCTATAATCCAGAACTAGGGTGGTGCAGGTAGGAGAATCAGAAGTTCAAAGTCAACCTTCATGACATCACACTTTCTAGGCCAGCCTGGTCCTTTTAAGTCTCTAAGTCTAAATTAAAGTAGTGCCCTCTTGTGTAACTCAGCATCAATCATTCAGTAAGTTTAGACTACCATAAAAATACAGATATAGAGTCAACTCTCCAATGTTCACTGCTCACATTTTATCTGCTTGCTATCAAGGACTTAATGTCTACATAGACTTTAAACTCAGGACAACATTGCCACACATAATCACCTTTTAAATTTACCCAACATCCTCTGCTTTATCATTCCTTTCTGTGTAACTGACCTTGTACCTGGAATCACGAATCTGTAAAAGTTCTTCTGTCAGAGAGGCCTGCCGTTAAGAAATTCTTCCACTTTGTATTTAAGACATGTTTAAGCTTTATTATTATTATTTTAGGGTTTTGGAGGGGTTGGTTTTTGGGTTTGTTTTGTTTTGAAATGGGGTCTCACTATGTGTTATTGGCTGGCCTGGAACTTGCTTCCATGTAGACAAGGCTGGCCTCAAACTCACAGAAATCTACCTACCTGCCTATGCCTCCCAAGTGCTAGGATGAAAGGTATGTGCCACCATGCCTAGACTTATTATTCGGCTTATTTTGTTTTATAAGTATGGGTATTTTGCCTGCATGTATCATCATGTGCATTCAATCCCAGAAGAGGATACTGGATCCCCTAAAATGGGAGTCACAGATGGTGGTGAGCAACCATGTGGGTGCTGGGTATCAAATTAAACCCAGGTCCTCTGGAAGAGCAAGACTCTTAACCTCTGAGCCACCTCTTCAGTCCTTATTTCGTTTTTTGAGACAAGGTCTCACTATAACAACCATACTGACCTTAAACTGGCAATCCTCCTGACTCGGCCTCCTGAGTTTTATAAGAGTTTGTATATGTAAGCTTGCACTCACTTGTGTCTTCTCCCTCCCCCTCCCTTCCTCCCTCTCCTTCCTACCCCCTCTCCTTTCCTCTTCCTCCCCTACTTACCATTGTTTAAATTCTCTTTTCCTTCAGCTTTGGTTTTGTTTTTTAATAAGACACTTTTCCCAGAGTCACCCCTAGAATGGACTTCCTCAATGTCTGGACTTGGCATCCTTCTTGCTGCTCCTGCTGTTCCTGCTCAAAAGCTGCCAGCCTTGCACCGCTGCTATGGAGATAGGACTCTGCCCCTCACTGCTCAGAGCATCTGTCTGAACTCACACATTGTATACTAACATATTCAGTGGAGATTTCCTTTATTCTGTTTGTCCCAGAGATTCTGAGTTTCCTAAAGCCCATCAGATCTGCCCACCCCAACCCTGTTTCTCTAAGACGCCAAGCAACGTTCCAGCATCAATTCTAGTCTGTACCTCCCACCATCCATCCACTACCTTTTCCTCCCTCTGAGCTACAGTTTCCATCTGACTAATCTTCCATAACACCAAGGTTTTCTTAAATTACCCCTGACACCATAGCCATCTACTGTATCTTCATTTAAGTTACTGTAACTGGTCTTATTTCAAAGTCTGCCCTCACTTCTGACACTTTCTAAGTTTCCTACCAAGTCTGTCTTTTAAACCTTTAAAATGCTGTAAACCTAGTTCACTGTAACACAAACCTGACGTAAAATCTTCATGATTCCATCTCCTGGGCCTCTGTAGGCCCCAGTTCACAGGATCTTATTTCTCTGAGCACCCTTGTTCTCTCTGACTCACTAAAGAGTGTATTTAAACCAATTGCATTCAAGGTCAGGGAGATAACACTTTCCTTTACTCCTCACCTCAACCCATGTCTATGTGTGAGGCTGTATGCAGTGCCATGTGCCAACAGAGCCCAGCTGCAGTTTGAGAGAGGCCAGTGGACCCAGTTCCCAGAGCTCTGGGGTGATTTTGGTTTTGATGTAGAAGAGGGTCTCCAATCTGGTGGGTTCTGAACTTTGGCTTTTATCCCTCTACACAGGGAATTCTGACAGGATTATGGGTGTCCAAAGCATCTAGCCTCTGCAACCTGGATGTCAGCCTATATCCTACCCCTAGCTGACAACCAAAAATGCATTTCTTGCAAAAAAGACAAGATCATTCCAACCAATGGTCAGGGCTCTGAAGTTCCTAAGGCCACCAAAACAGCTCTGTCTGGACTCCCTTTCTCAGGTTAGTAAGGATAAAGGCACAGACAGTGCTGGTCCTAGACTCACAAGCCACAGCCGCTTCCTGGGTGACCTGAGAATGTTTCTTTTTTCACTTCACTCTGATGCTCTCAGGATGTCTTGGAACACTGTCTACTCCCCAGCTGACTTCCAATGATAGAACAGGTCTCCTGTGGTATTCAGTAGAGGAGGCATGTGCCACCTAGGCTGCCAGACACCTGGGGATGCAGCAGATCCAAATGGAGATCAGTTCCAAATGTGAAAGAAACACAAGAGGTGTCAAAGAGTTACATGAAAAAAAACAGAGTACACCTCTGTAACTTTTGCTGCAATAACATGCTGCAGCAATACTTTAGAAGCCTGAGCTACACAGAGTACACTATCAAAACTAGCCTCATCTGTGCCTATTACTTCTTTCTGTGAGCTAAGAAGTATACCTGGTGCCTGGTATGGTAGCATATACCTTTAATTCCAGCACTTGGGAGGCAGAGACAGGCAGACATCTGAGTACAAGGCAGTCTGGTCTATATAGTGAGTGAGTTCCAGGACAGCCAGGGCTACATAGAGAGACCCTATTTAAAAGAAAAAAAATCAAGACAGAAAGGAAGGAAACTTGGACTCAGGAGGTACCATCTACTTTAGTCTTTTAAGTAGTGCAGACCTAAGCCAGCTGGACTGCTCTAACCAGAGAGGACACCTGAGCCACAGGCTCACCAAGGACAGATAACAGACTTTCTGTCTGGCCAGTGCTCAGGAAGGTCTTCCTTCCTGCACAGAACAGCTTGCTTTCCCAAGACTTCCTGGTTCCACAACACCCAGACAATGTTTATAAAATGAATAATTTAACACCGTTCCTTGATTTTTTTTTCTTGGGTGTGGGAGGTGTCTGGGAATCAAATGTAGGGCTTTGTACATGTCAGGGGAATACTTTACCAGTACGCTATAGTCCCAGCCAAAGTCCTTAACCTCTTTCTGTTTTTTTTTTAAACTTGTTAATTTTTGGGGGGGGGAGGGGTAATGTGTGCAAGTGCATGGGGGAGCACTCATGCCAGAGTGCAGATAAGAAACAATTTACAGAACTCAGATCTCTCCCCTGCAGTGTGAGTTCCGAGGATGCTGTCAGAATGATGTCATAATCAATGAGCCCTATCTCTCGGGCCCCAAAGTCTTTAATCTTTAGCTTATACATGAACAAATTAGATTATTGATATTAAAACTGACAAAAATATCAACATTTAGGGCTGGAAAAATGGCTCAGTGGTTAAGAGAACTAGCTGCTCTCCCAGAGGACCTAGGTTCAATTCCTAGCATCTCCTTGGCAGTTCACAACTATTTATAACTCCAGTGTCAGGGGATCTGATGCCCTCTTCTTCTTCTTGCCTCTGTGGGCAACAGGCACAAACATGGTGCACAAACATACCTGTAGGCAAAACACCCATATACACAGGATAAAATAATTTTTCAGCTGGGCAGACATGGAATAAAATAATTTTTCAGCTAGAATTGGTGGCTCTGCCTTTAATTACAGAACTTGGGAAGCAGAGGCAGATGGATCTCTGTGAATTCAAGTCCAGCCTGGTCTACAAAGTGAGTTCTAAGGCAACCAAAAATGTTACAAAGAGAAACCCTATCTTGAAAAACAAATAAAATATATAATATNGATGGAAAAGATCATTTGAATACTACCTGAAAGACATATTTTCACAAAGGCTTGTTATCCAAAATATTTAGTGATTATATTATTAATATTAAATTTTTATTTCAACATTCAAATTTAATCCTTCCTATTCTGAAAGTCACAAATTGTATTAATCATATAGATTAAAAATGTATTAGGTGCTATCTTTTATCAAATAAGCAAGTAATATGCATTTTCTCATATAACACAGTTAGAATAGCAGACACAAGCATTTCACAATGAGGGCCCAGAGCTGCCAGCGTGTGAGAGCTGGAGGGGTGGCTCTGTCCAACTCTGCTCACTTTTGCCTGAGTCTGAGCAGGGGTGACTGAAGGCCCCAGAGGAAGGCCTGACTTCTCAGCTCCCCAGTAGGTTACAGATGACTATCAGTCAGTATCCCTGCCCAGGGCTTCCCTCCACATTATAGTATACTGTGTGTCTTCTGTAAATCTTCGGCATCACAACCCCATCATGGGGTCTGCATTGGCAGAGCCAACCATTAGCATTCCCAATCTGCAGAGAAGCTAATGGGCAGCCCCACCCCTCCCAAAGTAATGAGTGACAGACTCCCAAAAACACAAGACAGTCACTACATGTATAGTCAGGGCTTTCAAAGGCCTGCTTTAAAATACTCAAATTTAATACTTTCTGCCAGCTCAACAGCAAATACTCTGAGAAGTAGTAATTTAAATTCTACTAGTTTTCACTCTGCCTGACCAACCAGGAAATTCACTTTCAAGGCTCTTGGGGATGCCCATTCTATGAGTCTAGGAGATCACAAGGATAACACTTAATTGACCTTGCACCTCTTTGGGATACAATCCAAGCTTCTCCTCTACTCATCATTTCTGGGAAATTACAGCTGTTCTCATGGTAAAAGCATACTCGGCTTAAAGGGTTATCTGGGCTTTCCTAAAGGTCTTGCAGACAGGAGTCTAGGCCTGTGCTGTGTTGTGAGCAGTG
This sequence comes from Alexandromys fortis, assembly GCF_014885135.2. Taxonomy (NCBI): domain Eukaryota; kingdom Metazoa; phylum Chordata; class Mammalia; order Rodentia; family Cricetidae; genus Alexandromys; species Alexandromys fortis. Next base: position 9,875,023 of record NW_026067909.1, on the reverse strand, counting down.
TTTCAAGGTAAGAGTGCTCAGTGGAGCACATACCTTTTTAGCAGAAGCAACATGGTAAAGACAGGTTTCTATCTTCAACTGACAGGGCAGATACACTTCAGATAAACAATAGCAAGGGCCTTCGGTGTGTTTAACAGACAGAGGCACCCAGGGGTCCCTGGCCTGTCAAGACAGCTCCACCTCGGCATAGTGCTGAGCAGCACTTTCCAGACAAGACACAAGGTCAGTGTTATTTCCAACATCCAGGAAAAGAACAGGGCCACAGCAATTCAACACATGCTGTTCTCACTACCTGGATCCCTCAATGAATGGATTCAGTGTACTAAGAACCTGATGTGTTTTAGGAGTTTTAAAGAAATGTTAAAAGCTGGGTGGTTGGTGGCGCACGCCTTTAACCTCAGCACTCAGGAGGCAAAAGCAAGTGGATCTCTGTGAGTTCGAGGCTAGCCTGGTCTACAGAGCGAGTTCCAGGACAGCTAGAGCTATACAGAGAAACATGTCTTGAAAAACAAAAACAAAAAAAAAATGTTAAAAGATTGTTTCTGCGTTTATTACTCTTCTGATAGTTGTGACAGAAATACCTAAGAAAACAATTTAAGGGAGGGTTTATTTCGGTTCACAGTTCAAGGGTATGTCCTACATGATGAAGAAGTCCGCTTCAGGAACTTGAGGTGGCTGGTCACATAGCATCCAGTCAGTATGACCAAATAAGATGAATCCACGGACAGGCCTAAGGATCACTTTTCTCCTGTGCACACTTGCTTATATGAGCAGGGATCACTAGGGCTGAACTGGGAACATTCCTGAGGCTGGAGGGGTATAGTCAACCCACTTTGTTCTTTTAATTCAGTCTAGAACTCCAACCCATGGTACTACACACATTTAGGGTATCTTCCTTCTTCAGTGACCCTAACCTAGATATCCCTCACAGGCATGCCCAGATGGATCCCGGATCATCAGGTTGACAAAGGACATTAACAACCATCACAAGGCCCTTACTACATTTAGGAAAGGGTAGCACTTACCTTTAAATTTTGATCTAATATTTGCCAGTTCCTTGTTTATCCTCTTTATTTCAGCTTCTTTACTTTTACCTTGGAAAAAAGAATAAAAATACATTTTTTTTTCATTGCCTCTAAAGAAGCACTCATTTCTTCTAGGACCCACATTGAGAACTGATGCCAGAATCAAGGTTTTCAGTGGTGCTGGGGTAAGGAAGGGCTGTGAGCCACATAGATGTCAAACTACAAAGCCCTGGGGTCGCCACTCAGCCTCATAACTTGAAGACAGGAGGCAAGACCAAGGAACAAAATAAAGGCCAGCAGCAGAACCCAAAACCCTAATTGACTGGCCTAGCGTGGTGACCACAAGGCAAGCACCCCATCAAGACCAGATGAACTGGACTCCCAGCCCCTCACAAGGGAGCATCACACCACACCACTGTGTACCTCTGTGCCATACCTCTGAGGCTAGAAAGCACCTACAACACCCAGTGAGAGCTTCCCCAAGTAAGCCATCAGCTATAGCTCATGGAAGCTGACTGCCATGAGCAAAGATGAAATAACAGTTTAACCCCGCAAGTTTCCAACCGTCTTCTCTCGGAAAACCCACAAACCTGTGAAGCCTAGGAAGTCTACCCCCAAGGCAAAATGAAGAAGAAAAGAAATGGAAGAACAGCTACTTCGAAACAGTCAAACTTCTACTACATGTAATATCTACTACTGGGCATCTCCCTTCCTTCCAGGAACACTAGCTTGTTACATGTCTGTCTTTTAACTTTACCTGGACTGATCAAATCACAGTCCAGAGAGTGCAGTGGAATTAACCAGGACCACACATCTTACCAGGTAAGGATAACTGTGTGTACAAACAAGCTGCTGTATGTTTAAATCACTTTTTAAAACAGGAAGAGAATAATTAAAGGGACCAGAAGGCAGCACAGTGGGTAGGACATTTGCTACATGAGCCTGGCAGTCTGGGACTGATCCCCAGAAACCCAGACAAAGGTGGGAGGTAAGACCTGACTCCAAAGAGTTGTCCTCTGGCCTCCACATGCACATCATACTCCCCATGCACATGCAATATTAATAAATAAGATTAAAACTTTAAAAATAGCATTGCCAGGCATGGTGGAGCAAACTTTTAACCCCAGCACTCAGGAAGCAGAGGTAAGGCCAGCCTAATCTATTAGTGAAATCATGTCTTAAAAAATAAAAATAAAAATCACTTCAACAACTGATAGTTGCTCAAAGAGGGAGATGAACTCTTCTTCTGTGCGAGTGTGGGTGTCACTGGCAGATTTCCCAAGCCCCACATCTGTGCATATGAGCAACATTAATTGGACCTAGTGAGGTATTGGACAGAAACAAAACAGAAGACGACATGAAATTCAGAGAGAGAGATGTTGGGGAGGAAATACAGGGGATATTGAAGGAGGGAAATGAGATATGGATATGACAGAAATTTCATGGTGTACATGAATAAAAATCTCAAAGGAATAAAAAAGCAAAAGAAAAATGTAAGTTTCATGCATAAAATCATTACAGACAATGCACACACAGTACCACACATGGCACCCAACTGATATTATGATTTCTGTGTTTTTTATAGACAATTTAAAAATAAATTTGAATTTTAGAGTTCTTTTTAAATAAAATTAAAATGGTTTCAAGTAAAAAATAAAACAGATTCAAGGCCAGAGAGAGGTTACAAGCATTTGCTCCTGCTGCAGGGAGAGGACTCAAGCTGAGTTCCTAGGAGCTACCTACGTCATGCAGCTTACAACTCCTCCAAGTTCAGCTCCAAGGGACTTGACGCCCTTATTCTGGTCTATGAGAACACTATAAGCACATGATGTGTATACATAGCATACATACAGCAAACACTCATACAAATAAAAGTAAATCTTAAGTTGGAGTTGGGGGAAGAATGGGGAGATGGCTCAGCAGCTAAAAGCATTGTCTGCTCTTCCAGAGGACCAAGATTTGATTCCAAGCATCCACATGGCACCTCACAAGTGTCTGTAACTTCAGTCCTAGGGATCTGAAGCCCTCCCGTGCACAGACATACATGCTGGCAGAACACCTGTACACATGAAATAAGCCTAAGTTCTAAAGAAAAAGTTAAAGAAGCCTCTCCATGACAGTGAGAAATGCAAGTGCTGGGGTTGAGGGGGGTGGATATGACAGAGATACACTGCATTCATGTACAAAGTTAAAATAAAAGATATAAATGAAAGATAAAAATAAGCCAGGTGGGGGCTGGTGAGATGGCTCAGTGGTTAAGAGCACTGACTGCTCCTCCAGTGGACCCGGGTTCAATTCCCAGCACCCACATGGCAGCTCACAGCTGTCTGTAGCTCCAGTTCAAGAGAATCTGACATCATTATACCAATGCGCATGAAATAAAGTTAAATAAAGTTTTTTTTTAAAAAAAAAAAAAGCCAGGTGTAGAGGTGGATATCTTTAGTCCCAGCACTCAGGAGGCAAACAAAGGCAGGCAGATCTCTGGGAGTTCCAGGACAGCCAGGGCTACACAGAGAAACCCTGTCTCAAAAAATTAAAAAACAACAACAAAAAAAGATTTAAAAAAAATTAAGGACCCTCTCAGGTTCATCCTGATTTTATGGTTGATCTTCCAGAAGGACAACCCATCTGTAACACCAAACCCAGGCCCAAGGTTGTCAGAGCCCCAACACTGACTTAGCCACATAAAACCTTGCAGGGCCTGTCTTCACACTGCTGCTGCCCAGCTTATCTGCTTCCCAACAAGACAGGCCCAAGTATCACTTATCTCCTGTGCATACTTGCCCGTGAATAGAGCTCACTGTGGCTGAACTGAGAGCATGTTTGAGTCCAGCTCTGCCCTAGCAAGCTCAAGATGCACAGGTGAGCAGGACAGGCAAACAGGATCCTATGCAGCTGGAACACAGAGCAGCAAAGCCTGGAGCCCAACATCCCCTCCTCACTGTCACCAGCCTTGATGGAGCAGGCCTTAGGACCCAGGCTCCCATGAGCGGCTGAAGGCTCCGTCAGGGTGGGCACAGGCTTAGCACTGGTGCTTCATAAATGGCGAGGGGCAAGGTAAGGAGAAGTCTTTTTATCTAAAGTTTTTATTAATACTGTCTTTAACCAGGTTTAGTTCAAATTTATAATCCCAGTATTGAGAAGACTGAAGAGTTGGAGGCTAACCTGGGCTAACAGTATAAAGAAAAAAAGAAAGTAAAAGTTAAGAATAAAAAGCCAGGCTTGGTGGGACACACCCACCCTACCCTAGCATAGGCCTCATCGTCTCCGCATCGCCTTAGAGCATCAGGCCCACCACATCCTGCTCTAAAGAGATATCGGGTATCCCCTGCAAGAGGCCTAGCCTTAGAAGAAAGGCTCTTGGAGCACATGGTTGTCACCTGAGGTCTCAAAAAACTTGGACTGTAGCTGTACAGTTCCTCTGGTGATAAAGGACCACCTGCGTAGAAAGGCTGCTCCTCCTTTCAGAACTGTGGCTATGAACTAGATCATAGACAACATTTACAGAGAAAACAGGACTGTAGAGTTTCATTTCAGCAAAGAAATGTTTGAAGTAAAAAGGGCGATTCATTTTTGAACCTACTTGTTATCCAGAAGCAGTTTGCCTGCAATAGTGAAGAATGGGTTGTGGGGCTTCAGTTATTCTAGAGAGAACTAAGATTTAGGCCATGAAAAAGAAATGAAAAAAAAATCTTAAAAATGAAAGGATTCGCCTACATTGTTTTGTGTTTAACATAAACTATTAACAGCTTTAACTTGCAAAATATTTCATAATCTTTTTTTGCCCTCCCCCCACACTTTGAAAGAGGGTCTAACAAAGAATGTGGTGGCCTCAACTAGCCTGGAACTCATGGCAAGCCTTTCCACCTTGGCATCAGTCACCATACCTGGCTCTCATTTTCTTATAATAAAGGAAAAAGGACCTCTATTAGGAAACATATAAATCCTGATATTATCTGTAACTGATCATTCCATGTAAATCTGCTTTGCAGAGATGTAATACAAACACCCTTTAAAGCCGGGCAGTGGTGGCATATACCTTTAATCCCAGAACTTGGGAGGCAGAGACAGGCAGATCTCTGTGAGTTCAAGGCCAGTCCGGTCTACAAGAACTAGTTCCAGGACAGGCTTCAAAGCTACAGAGAAACCTTGTCTCGAAAAAAATAAAAAATAAATAAAATAAAAAATCATAAACAAACACCCTTTAAATTAAGTGTATAATTACATATTCTAAATACATTATTTAAATTAAAAAATGACACTTTCAGGAAAAAAAACTTAAAAATGCAAGATATTGGCTAACAGGAAGATGGTAAGAAACAATCTTATGAAAAAGAATGTAACTGAAGAGGTATAGAATGCCTACCTGGCATGGCAAGGCCCAGGGTTCAATTCCAAGCACCACACACATTAAAAAAAAAAAAAAAAAAGACAGTATAGTTGCCATGTGTTCAAAGATAACCTGGAGTAGAGTGAGGCTTTCAACAGTGGTAAGTAAAGACGTCTACTACCACACTGAAGACCTAAAATCCAACCCCGCATGCTGTCCTCTCACCTCCACCAGTACAGCGACACTTGCACCCATGTATACAAAATAAAGCTTCAGATAAAAGGTCTACTGTACACAGCAGCTTCTGTTTCGTGTGTGGGTGTTGTATATGTAAGTTGTTTGTTCTTTAGTTTCTTTAGGCTGGATTTCATGTAGTGAAGGCAAGGGGGTGCCTCAAAAAAAACCAAAACAAAGCAAAACAGCTACCTGTGGTGACTTTCTGTGAGTTCAAGAATAACCTGGTCTACACAGCAAGTCCCTAACCTGGTCTACACAGCAAGTTCCAGGACCATGCCTCAAAAATAAATAAATAAATAAATAAATAAATAAATAAATAAAGGATTGAATGGTCAATAGCTAGGCAGGGAGGCAACAGGACACATCGGAAGGTAAAAGTCACAAGCCATGTGGCAGCATGTTGTCTAGTAGAAATGAACTAATTTAAGTTTTAAGAGCTAGTTAAAACTAAGGCCAAGCTTTCATAATTAATAAGTCTCTCTGTGTCATTATGTGGGAATTGGCTAGCAGGACAGAAAAAGACTCGTAACACTAGACCACCCTACTCCCCAAATTCTTTATGGGCCATGGACTTCAAACATCCAGAGTCACATGAAGAACCATCAGCATATGACTGTGTGAGGAGCATGAGTTGGGGGTGAGTGCAAGAGTGGACATAGGTATTTGGGGGACAGTCTAAATGTACAGGATGGGTGAGTGTACAAGGGGAGGGCATACATGAGTGTGCAAAGGGAAGTAAGTTCAGAACCACTATGTCCAGGCAATGTAAAAAAATGGACAACTGTCACACACACCTCCCACGGGAACACAGCAGGACAAGGAGGTGGCAGTACCTACCTGGAGCAGAGTCATCACTCAGAAAACTTAAGTTGCCCCACTCAGTGGTCCCCAGTGAGAAGGAAGACCTGTCCACCCGCAACCCAGAAGCAGCACTGTCCTGAAAGCGTGGTCAGTCCTGGCTCTCTCCAAGTGGAGATCCCAGGTCTGTTAGTAGCCCTGGCCTTTCCAGTGGTTCTGACCTACCCTGTCCTTCAATCCATCTGACCATGGTTTCCCCTACAGAAAATTCAAGTCTTCCAAGAACAAAGAATGACCCTAATCCTTTAAAGAACTACCATTTGCCACCAGTACAGTCCTAAGCCATCTCACCTTCTCCTGGATTGATGCCCTCAGTCCTTCTCCTGGACCAGAGCCCTGTGTCTGCTACCTCCCAGCACTGCAGACTGAGGAGCAGCAGGGGATAGAAAGGAGAGCAGGTCAAAATCTCCTCCATGAGGAATAACCATGAGCTGAGCATGTACGCACAGACTCTGGTACTGCTGCCCCAAGATGGGCAAACGTTTCCCAGTTCTGTGATGGCTCTAGGCCTGCTCTGATACGGAAGACAGCATCACAGAGCCCGACATTACTGTGAGGATCAGGTAGCATGAATGACACAGGTCATAAACATGGCCCTCTTCAAGGTGTTGTTACCTTCACTCAGTTGAGCACAGTGGTCACCAAAAGTTGAACTCTGGAAACGCCACAGAGAAAATTACCCCAGATGAAGTGATATGCAGGATTTAGAGAACAAGGGATACTAGCAGACCTGCCCTCATACGCCCAAATGTTTTGCAGGACACATCTACATTACATGTATGCCCCTGCCTTGTGTCACACTTCTAACCCTCAGGCAGAGGGCCTCATCTTGCTAAGAACAGACCTAGGGAGGGGGAAAAAAACCCACACTTTGTGGCAAAGCATTAGGTTGGGGGTCAGATGAAGTGGTGTATGCCTTTAATCCCAGTATTCAGGATCATTGAATACTGAGATCTTTGGGGTCAGCCTGGTCTACATAGAGAGTTCCAAGCCAGTCAGGGTTATAAAGTGACATTACAAAGCGTCCAAAAAATAAAAATAAAATTAAAATTGGATATAAGCAAGGACTTACTGACTTATTCTGACTTTAGAAATCAATTTTGAAAGGGTAACACCAGTCTGAGTAACTAACAGGCCTGTGTCAACAAGCCTGCCAGACAATCTGAGCTGTGAGATTCTGATCTTAGCCACCTTGACTCTCTGAAATGCAGCAGCAATTTCAGCATGGACTTCGGAGCACCCCTGGCTAATAAGTGACCCAGACTAGCTGCAGACATTGGCCAGGAGCAAGTTGTAATTGGCCACAGTGAGTCTCAAAGAATGCACAGAATGGGGACAGGCTGGGATTGAGCACCTAGGAGAAAGCTCATTCCTCAGCAACAAGCTAGTTAATCATTTCTTCTCCACAGACCAAACTCATCCCTGATGATACTGGTAGGGAATGGCCTATATTACAAAATACCTGCCTAGGCTGGGCATGTTGGCAGACACCTCTAATCCTAGCATTCAAGAGGCTAAAGCAGGAGGATCACAAGTTTGCGGCCAGCCTGGACAGAGCAGTAAGACCTTACAGAAAGAAAGACAGATAGAGAGATAGCAAAACTGTGAGCTTTGACATGTACAATAAAACTCTAAGACAAAGTGAAGAGTTTCAGTCAATTGTATGCAGAGGCTGAAACTCTTCATTCTAGATTGTCCACATTAATGAAGAGAAGCACTGAAGATGGTCACCACAGTAGCCACTCACAACCCAACCACAAGCTGCAAGACCCAGACTGCTGGACTTTCCCACCTCAGATCTTCTACTGACAAGACTACCATCAATCAGAATGCTCTGAAGATAATGGGCAGAAGACAGTGAGTGGCCATGGGTTTGACATGGTTATAGTTAGGGATGCCTCTGTGGTCTGTGTTAATGGGGGGGAGGGGGAGTGTGATCAAAATCCACACCAACAAACACAAGTGAAAGAGTGCACAGACAGCCTGGTGATACATCCTGTGATCCTGAGCATGTGAGCCTAAAGCAAGGTTGACAGCAGGGATATGGAATGAGGAAGGAAAGGGGGAAGGAGAAAAGAAGGAAGGGAGGGAGGAAGGGAAGAAGAAACGAAAAACTTATTCATGGAACATTAAAAAACATTCTGTTGATAAACCCCAGAAGATAACCCCATGTGCCTTTAACACACTAAGCTGGCCCATCTTTTTGGGATATGATTTCCAAACCACATGGTTCACTCACATAAAGCATGTGTGTCATTGGCTTCCCACATACTCAGCTCTGTCTGTCCTCTATCTCCCCAAAGGAAATCATTAGCAGTCACTCACCAACCAGCCTGGGCCCCAGTCCTGGCAACCTCATTAGCTCTTAATAGGCTTGCCTCTTCTCAGCCCTTCATTCAAGTGGGAAAGCACAGGCTGCTTTCCCTCAGCACAACGCTGTTAAGCAGCAGTTAATCGTTAGTGATGTGCCTCTACGCTCCATACTTTGGTACCTAGTATCTTTTGGGGTTCTTTCTACTTTTAGGCTATAAAGAATAACATCCTGGGGACTGGAAAGATGGCTCCTTGATAAATAGCACTTGTTCTTGCAGAAGACCTAAATTCAGTTCCCACACTCACAGGGCAGTTCACAGCCATTCACTAACACCAGCTCTAAGGTAACGAACACCCTCTCCTGACCTCCATGGGCACCAAGCATGCACAGGGTGCAGATATATGCACGCAGACTAAACAGTCATAGACATAAAACTAATAAATAAATCTTTAAAAAAAAACATGCTAGAGGAATGGCTCAGCAGTTAAGAGCACTTATTCTTGCAGAGGACCTAGGTTCCATTCCCAGCATCCACATGGTGGTTCACGACTGTCTGTAACTCCAGTTTTGGAAAATCCAATGCCCTTTTCTGGACTCCTTAGGCATAGTGCATATAAGGTACACAGACACACACAGGCAAAACGCCCATATAAAATAAAAATAAATAAATATTAAAAAAAAAACTTGCCAGGCAATGGTAGCACATGCCCTTAATCTCAGTACTTGGGAGACAAAGGCAGGTAGACCTCTGTGAGTTTAAGGCCAGCGCCTGCTCTACAGAGCTGAGTTCCAAGACAACAAGGACTACACAAAAAAAACTCTGCCTTGAGAAACCTTAATAAATTAACAACCCACAGGGTCAGCCAAAGCTACAATGAGACCCTGTCTCAAAAAAAAAAAAAAAATCACTAGGAATATTTACATGCAGGTTATTGTATGCACATTTCCTTATTCTTAAACTATGCCTCCCAGAGGAATTCCTGCTCTATGGTAACCATATTTTACACAGAGCCACCAACCCCACTGTATGTGCCCACCCTAGACTAGCAGCCAGTCAAGGAGAGGACTTAAGCCCTCCCATGGGAGCCACACTCTGCACATAGATTGCAAGTAAAAGAGAATTTACCCCAGATCCGTTTCAGACACCAGAAAAATCTGTGAGACCCACTCAAGTAAGTTGTGAGCCACAGTGATTAAGGGTTCATTCCTTCCTTCTTTCTCTTTCATGTGTATGTATGTACACATATGTCTGTGGATGAACCTGCCTATGTGTAGAATCCAGAGATAACTCTCAGATATCATTCCTCAGGTACCATCTATACCTGGGATTGTTTTGTTTTCTTGTTTTGTTTTGTTAGTTGGTTTAGGTTTTTCAGGACAAGGTTTCTCTGTGTAGCCCTGGAACTCAATCTATAGACCAGGCCAGCCCTGAACTTAAAGAGATCCACCTGCCTCTGAGTGCTGGGATTAAAGGCCACCACCACCTGGTCCACCTTGGCTTTTTTGTTTGTTTTGTGGGGTTTGTTTTGTTTGTTTTGTAGGGTTTGTTTTGTTTGTTTGTTTTGTTTTGCTTTGCCACTGAACCTAGAATTCATCAAGTAGGTTAGACTGGCTGATCAGCCAGCACCAGAAATTCCCTGTCTCCTCCTTCCCAGTGCTGTTTTAAAAATGTATACCACGGTCAGGCATGGTGGTGCATGCCTTTTAATCCCAGGACTCAGAAAGCAGGTGTAGGCAGATTTCTGTGAATCTGAGGAGAGGCTAACCTGGTCTACACATTGACACCTTGCCTGGCCCTGAAAAGGACAACGCTACATGCAATTTTTTATTTGGTTGGTTGGGGAGAGGTGTTGAGACAGTTTCCCTATGCAGCTGTAGTATAGACTAAACTGGCCTCAAACTCAGACTTGCCTACCTTTGCTTCTCCAGTGTTGGGATTAAAGGCTTATGCCACCTATACCAGGCCTACAGTTTTTTACAGGGTTCTAGGGGTTGAACTAAGACTTTCACACTTACATGACAAGAACTTTAATAAGTGAGCTATCTCCCAAGCCCCAATGGTTTTAAGTGAACCTGTCATGAAGTAACAGGAAGCCAACACACCCACCCATTGCCTCTGCAGTCACCACCCATCCTCACTGTTCATATAGCAAAACTTTTGGAAAAGTTAAGCCAACTATGGTTGTCCCTTGAGCCACCCCACCAGACTTACCTAAATCTTCTTCCTTACTGGTCTATGATGCTCTCCACCCCAATACACCTAGGACATCCTCAAAAGAAGGCATGCACTGTAGTCTGTAGTATCCACGGCCTGAATCTGGGCCCCAGCACTCAGCAGCAGCAGTAGTCACAGCAGCTGCCTCACTTGCTCAGCCGGAGTAGGGAAATGCACAAAACCTGCAGTCAGCTATAAACTAGGGTGGCCAGAGTGATGGTTCCATTACTCCTCCTGGGCTTGTACCTTTCTGCCCTCACCCAGTACGCCCTCCACTCCAGCTCTAAATGTAACGGTACCCTGTATTTCTACCTCTAGCCCGAATCTCTTCTCTAAACTCCTCGCTCTTTCATAACAAGTCTCCCTACTCTCCTAAAGATCTAAGACACCCAAGAGCCAGGCAGTGGTAGTGCACGCCTATAATCCCAGCACTCAGGAAGCAGAGGCAGACAGATCTCTGAGTTCGAGCCAAGTCTACAGAGTGAGTTCCAGGACAGCCAGGGCTAGCTACAAAGAAACCCTGTCTCAAGAAACAAACAAAACAAAACAAAAAAACACCAAAGCTAAGCTTTGGCTCCAGCCTCCTGCCAAAGAGAGGGGATGCAGGCCTGCTGTCTCACTTAAGCAGGAGAGGGACTCTGTAGGAAGTGATTTGACAAGCACTGACTGACCTGGTTAAAAGGAAACCACTCAACGACAAAGAGCCCAATGTGGCCAGCTTCTGGAGAAAGACCCTGCCTTAAACGAGGGAATGAGAGCCAGGTATTGTGGGTTCACACCTGTAATTCCAGTACTCAGTAAGTGGAGACAGGAAAATCATGAGTTCAAGTCCAGTGTCCACTACACAATAAGTACACAGTAAGATGGAGGTCAACAAGCCTACAAGACTCTGAAAGAGAGAGAGAAAGAGACACAGACAGACACAGAGAGAGAAGAGTGAAATAGCCCTGGGCCTAAGGCCACTCTAGTCCTTCCTTGACAGACCAAACTGTTTCCAACTGACAGGGCTTCAGGCCAGAACAAAGCTCTGTGGTACTTATAGACAAGAGGATGATTCAAAACCAAGGTGGGACTCACAATATCTAAATCCTAGAAAAATGTCACCTGTGAGCAACGGAAAAAAAAAAAAAAAAAAAAAGAAAGAAAGAAAAAAGAAGCAACATAAAAGGAACAAGAAGCCAACAGGATAGAGCCGGTAGGGCAGCACAGGGCATTCAGAAGAGATGAGTGAGACATGTGGTGTCCAGCATGTCAACCAGACCTAACACTGCAGATCAGCAGCTGGGAGGGCAGCCCCAGGGACTTAAGGAAGTAGAGCAAAAAGAAAGAAAGACCAACGGTGAGGGCTGAGGAACTTCATGGAGCCTGACAAGCAACTAAAGTGTGGATCAGAATGCAGATGGGTTTCAAAATTGATTAGAACTACAGCTACCATTTCCGAAATCTGGAATGTCCCCCAAAAGTCAATGTGTTAAAGGCTTGTTCCCCAGCTTGAGGAAGAACATGACCTCCCAGCACTGGCCATGGGTGGAAGCAACCTATATGAAGTGGGACACAGGGCAGGTCTTTTGAGTCATGGGGGCTTTGCTCTCCTAAGGGGCTGTGGGCCCCATCCTCTTCTACCCTTCACTTCCTGGTGCTTTTAGTTAAGTGACTTTGCTTCCAAGAAGTCCTGCCACAGGCCCACAAACAATAGGACCAACCACTCAAGAACTGAAAACTCCAAAGCTGTGAGACAAAAGTGAACTTTTTCTCTGTTTAAGTAGATTATCTCATCTATCTTTCAAACTTCGAAACTATAAACTCACTGGCCTAAAACAAACTTAAATCCCAAGGATAAGAAACATTAACTAATGTCAGCCAGGCAATGGCAGCACACTAACTGTGAGTTCTAGGAACTGAACTCTGGTCCTCTGCAAGAGCAGAAAATGTTTATATCCACTGATCAATCTCTTCAGTACCTATTTCAAACAATTTTAAAATCTGGGGCACTCAAGCCAAGAGATCAGACAGTTGACAAGGGCCTCCTTCCAGATGATCCATTCAGGATGGAAGGTGACAGGGTAGAACAGCATCACGGTAGATCTAAGCCAGGTACAAGGCTCAAGCCTTTAATCAAAGTACTAAGAAGAAGGTAAAGCAAGCTACCTCTGTGTAAATCTAACCTAGTCTACACAGAATTCCAGCCAGTAGGGGCTACATAGTGCAACCTGTGTCAAAATATTAATTTCAGATGGGTGTGGTGGCCCATGCCTTTAATCCTAGCCCTCAGGAGGCAGAGACAAGCAGATCTCTGTAAGTTTGAGACCAGTCTGATCTATTCAGCATAATCAGAACATCCAGAGATATGTACGTAAAAAATCCCTCTCTCAAAATCCAAAATAATAATAATAATTTTATGTATTTATTTAGTGTTGGTATTATAAGCGTGTGTCACCATCCCTGACCAGTTGTTAATTAAAAAAAAAAAAGTGCTCCAGTGCCCATGCATACACACAACCTAGAAAAAAATAAAGGAAATTTGAAATATACATCCTCAGAATACCCTTCAAGAATGGTGCTGCATCAAAATCATAGCAAAAATCCTTATTCCAGCACTCAGGAGACAGAAACAGGTGATCTCTGAGTTCAAGACCAACCTGGTCTACACAGTGAGACCTTGTCTAAAAATAAAACAAACAAACAAAAACCATAGCAACACAAGTGTGTTAGCACCTGGAATCCCAGCACTAGAAAGGCAAAGATTGGGGGGGGGGGGGTAATCAAAAGATCAGGGCCAATCTTGCTACGTGGTGAGACCTTGGTTAGAAAGAAAAATCACCTGCAATTTACTATATAGTACAGAGAGAATGTGTCTAGGGATCCCACAGCCCCAGCTTCCACCCCTAGCAAGGCTAAAAGAAAATAAGAATAAAAGTATAGCAAAGGAACAAGAACGTAACACAGAGATCTGTGGTTTTTCTTTTTTGTCTCTCTAGTCTCACCTCACACCCACTATCCTCCTGCCTCGGCCTCCAAAATGTGTCGATCCTAACGGTGCACCTTCACATCCTGCGTGTTTTCTAAGTTACTTGTTTAAAAAAAAGATGAAGAAGCATATTTAAATTAGATCTGCAGCAAAAGTCAGAGGATGTGGAGGACGTCAAGGATACAGCACTTCACAGAACTGGATCCACACCCTCCCACCAAAAGGAAAACAATGACAAGAATGTCAGCTTCAAAAGGCAGGGATGGTGGTGCACGCCTTTAATTCCAGAGGATCCCAGGCCAGCCTGGTCTAAGAAGTTGAGTTCCAAAACGTCTAGAGCTACCTAGTGGGACCTGATCTAAAAACAACACAAATGAGCAAAGAATGCCAGCTGAGCCAGTCCCAGCAGTCGAAGGACAAGCCAGGGAGTACCTGCCTTACTCTTACTTCTTAGGAGAGTGACTTGCTAGTCTATGAAGGGACAGTTAAATACGGCAACAAAGGTTTAACAGGGAGAATTGACTGAATGCAGCCAACAGGGCAGCATACCAGTCTTCCCAGCTACTCCTGAAGCTGAGGCAGGAAAATGACTGAACCCAGGAGATGGAGGTCAGCCTAAGCGATGTAGCCATCACCACAGAGTGTGTGCTAACAGTGGTGAGGAAAGAGAGCATACTTTAAATTCCTTGTAAATAGACTCACAGCAGCCCACAATACCAATAAGCTTAGAACTGGTCAAAGATTTTCTAATTTCTATAGGCACAATGAGGTTAAAAGCAAGACTCTGATCTGTTGTTGGTAATGTGACCAGCAACAACCACCTCCACCAAAAATAAAAAAAAGCTAATGATCTGGTTTTTGTTGTTTGTGGGTGGTTTGGTGTTTTGGTTATGGTTCAATTTGGTGTCTTCTCAGAAAGGTTCTCAAGTCATCTAAGGCTAGCCTCAAACTTGCTATGTAGCCTGATCCTCCTGCCTGCCTCTGCTTCCCAAGTGCTGGGGTTCCAGGTATGCACAGGCTGTGCTTTGGTCAGAAGGGCTTCTGTAGGAGGAGCCTCAAGATACAAAGCTGGGCTGCTTGCTTGTTTTTTGGTTTGGTGTTTGTTTGTTTGTTTGTTTGTTTGAGATAGGTCTCTATTAGCTGTCCTGGACTGTGTAAACCAGACTGAACTCAGACTCACAGAGATTCACCCATCTCTGCTCCCAAGTGCAAGAATTAAAGACATGAACCACAACACCCAGCCTCAGAATTATATTCTGAAGTATAAAAAACACAGAACTTTTCCAAAATACTCAACTTGTATTTTCATCATTTTAAAAGATTTCACCATAATCTAGTGCTTTTGAAACTGCAACTAGAACACAGACTTCCTCTCCACCACCTCGCAGGAGGCATAGCCTGCCCTCAGGCAACTGTCTGGGAACCCAGGGAGCCAGCAGCCTAGGCCCCAGGGCAACCTGAGGGTTCACCACACCTACCTTACCACCAACACACTTGACCTTCATCAGAAGAATCTGGCCTTCTGCCTTTCAGCTATCCTTGAGGCCAGTGTCAACCAAGGAAGGTAAATGGGAGAGCAGTAAATGCCAAGCCACCGTGGTTCTCATAGGTTGAAGTTTCAGGCTCCAGATATGCACAGGGCAGAGGAACCAGACTGACGAAACCCTGGCTACAGGTTTTTCCACCTGAGCACACAATGCAGGAAGAGAGGCACTGGCTCAAAGCTTTGGTGGCCATGTGAATGAACTGCATACTACAGCACCTAACAACAGAGAATGGGACCTCCACAGCAGAACCCCTCTTCCACTGGGGCACAGGCAGATGTGGACACATCCCTGCCCACCCACCTCTGAAAATCCCACTACCACCAGTCCAGCATTGTACCCTGTGGCTCCTCCCACAGAAGCCCTTCTGACCTAACCTACCCTCATTCCTACCTCTAATCCTCAGCCCTTCTTCTCTAACAATACTGAAGAGAAATGGGTGAGGTTGGCAACGGAATTCTTGGCTACAGGGGCCACAGGGTGGCCAGGAGTAACACCCTTTTCCACCCAGTTCCCTGGAGGGTTTTGGCAACTCTGACTTTGTAACCTCAGGCTCCACACTCTAGGTCTTCAGCAATTCTGTGTACAGGACACTATTTCCCAGTGAAGCCTCTGTCTACTCACAAGCTATCTATTTTATACATCTTGGCCAAGCCTAACAATGCCACATCCACCCCAGGACTAATTATGAAACACTGCCATGGCCCTCATCTCAGCACAGCAACACCCAGTTAATCCTAGACACCCTGAAATCTCCCAGAATAAACTGCACATGTGGCACTGTGTTTTCAGGATGCGTCACCCTTGTTGGCCTTCACACGGAAGTCAGGAAAGTATAAAAAGCAAACCCTTATTATATATTTTTGCAATCTGAGTGTAAGGCAGCATACAACTTAGTAAAAACCATCTGTTTGATTTTGATCTCTAGTTTGGATTTGTTTGTTGTTTTTTTGTTTTGTTTTGTTTTTTCTTTTTTGTTTTTTTGAGACAGGGCTTCTCTGTGTAGCCCTGGATGTTCTGGAACTTGCTCTGTAGACCAGGCCTTGAACTCACAGATCTGCCTGTCTCTGCCTCCCAAGTGCTGGGATTAAAGGTGTGTGCTACCACCACCACTCAGTCTGGAGTTTGTTATTGCTGCTGTTTTCAAACAGGGTCTTCCTCTGAAGCCCATAATGATCTGGAATTCATGGTTCTACTGCTTCACTCAGCCTCTGCAGTGCTGGGATTACAAGCGTGCAGAACACCTAGCTTATTCATTTAGGTTTTAAGTGAAGGCTATTCAATCTGCATTTCTGTCTATTTAGAGAGATTTTCATTTAGCGTCTACACACAGAAGTTGAAAGACGCCATCCAACTTTGTACCTCCCATAGCTTCCACATCAGGCCACACCAGGCCACATGCCATTCACTGTGGACCAGATGGGAGGGTGGGAGCGAACATTCCAGTATTTTATTAACCTGCAGTCAGGTGAGGACTACACAACACACTTCCATTCCACCTGAAAAGAATGCTTGCTAGGCAAGGCCGCACCCAAGTACATAATCCGCCAAAGTTAGTTGGAATTGCAGATTTGTAATATCCAAATACCTTATGTAGCTCTATTATTTCTCCACGCCTCCTGTAGGATCACCCGCCTCCAATCAGATAAATCCATCAAGAAAGGTGTCCATTCCACTCCACCTCCAGATCTAAGAAATCTATCGGGTAAGAGCCCACCATGTCCATCCTAATGGCAGTGCTGGTTCACTGCTTTTTTTTTTCTTAAGTTTTCTGATTTAAGAGGGTTTTTTTTCTTTGTGATGGCATTTCGCTGAGAAACCCAGGCTGACATCAAATGCAGTCTTGCCTCTGGAATTAAAGGTTTACACTACCATGCATAGCTTCAGCATAGTTTTTTGGTTTTTTATTTCTTTTTAAATTACATTTACTTATTTGTATATGTGTGAGCATGCACATGTGCCATCATACATGTGTTGGAGTCAGAGACAACTTGAGGAAGTCAGTTCTTTCCTTCCATCATGTGGGTCCTAAGGATCAAACTCTAGTTGTCAGTCTTAACCCTCTGAGCTATCTTGGCAATCTAGGCCAACCAACACTTTTGACAAGTTTATTACAGATTAACAAAAATACTATTGTTTTGGAACCTTATAAATCCTCAAGTTTGAGCTCGGGGTTGGCTCAAGAATCTGCCACAGATGAGATCCACCAGCGCTCAACCCTTCTGCTCAAGAGTTCACACTATGTATTTCAACTCTTCTCATACTATGTAAACTCTCTTCAAAATACCATTTTCAGGGATGGGAAGATGGTTAAGTGGCTAAAAGCACCTGGCGCGTTTCCCAGCACCCACCCAGCACTCAACAGCCATCCAGAACTCCAGCTGCAGGGAATCCAACACCTTCGGACCTCAGGCACCAGGATGAAGTCAGTACTCAGACATACACGCAAACAAAACTTATACACATAAAATCAAACTGATTTTTTTAAAAAATAACCATTTTCTACAGCAGATGCTCATCTGCCCTTCTAGTCTGACTCATTTGTTTTTTAAAGAGCCGAGGAAATGCCATTTAATCCCACAGAAACAGCCTTTCTAAGAACCCTGCTGCAAGCAGTTGCCAAAGCAGCAGAGAGAATCACTCTAAGAGGAAAGAGGTACCAAGTGTGGTGCCACACACTGCAATCCTAGCACTAACAAGGCTAACCTGGACTACACGTGAATTCAAGGCTGGGAGCAGGGAGGGCCATGGGATCACTGCTAAGTTCTGACATGGGAAGATGCTATGGGATATGCAATGGGCAGCCAACGTGTCATAAAAGAAACAGTGACACCACCCTTCAGAGAGGAGGGAGAGAAGTTGCTATGAAGATGGCACTATGGTGCTAGGAAGCGGGCATTGCCTGTATGCCCTGATCAAAGTGCAGTGCAGCACAGGAGCCCTGCCTGTAGCAGAGACTTCCTTCCTCATCCTCTTCATACTGTCACAAGCTTACAAATGGGTTTCTAAGGGATATGAGTTATGCAGAAGATTGCAAAAGAAAATGTGCGAGACAAGCATTCTTCTCAAAAAGTCAGCACTTTCAATGGGACAGTCAGGAAAGAAGACAAAGTGAACTGCATAGACTTTAATTTTGAAGGTTCTTTTTAAAATTCAACAAAAAGTTAGGCATGGTGACTATAATACATGACTATAATCTCAGCACGGCAGAGGCAGCCTGGACTACCTAAAAAGACCTTATTTCCAAATTAATTAATTAGTCAATTAATAAATATGCCAAGTGTGATAGCTCACACGGTGCTCAGAGGGCTAAGACAATAGGACTACACAGTGAGTTCCAGGTCAGCCTGGACTACAGTATGAGTCTCACAAAAGTAAAGATTTGTTTAAACGAAAACAAAGGCTGGAGAGATGGCTCAGCAGTTAAGAGAGTTTGCTGCCCTTACAGAGGACCTGAGTTCAGTCCCAGCACCCACATCAGGTAGCTCACACCCACCTTCAGCTCCAGCTCTGGAGTATCTGATGCCCCACAGGCACCTGCACTCCTGTGCACATAACCACATCAAATACAATTAAAAACAAAGCAAATCAGTCAGGCACTGGCGGCACAAGCCTTTAATCCCAGCATCAAGAGGCAGAGACAGAGGCAGGTGGATCTATGCGAGTTCAAGTTTGAGGCCAGCCTGGTCTACAGAGCAAGCTCCAGGAAAGGCTCCAAAGCTACACAGAGAAACCCTGTTTCAAAAAAAAACAAATAATAAAAATTTAAAAAATAAAACAAAAGAGCAAGTCAAACAAAGAAAACAAAAATTAAAAAAGGGAAACCCTGTCCCAAAAAAAACCAGCCAGGGGGATAAGAGCACTGGCTGCTCTTCCAGAGGTCCTGAGCTCAATTCCCAGCAACCACATGGTAGCTCATAACCATCTGTAATGATATCTGGTGCTCTCTTCTGGCCCAGAGGGATACATGCAGACAGAATATTGTATATATAATAAATAAAAAAATTAAGAAAAAACAGCCAGGCAGTGGTGCTGCATGCCTTTAATCTCAGCACTCAAGAGGCAGAGATAGGGGGCTGGAGAGATGGCTCAGCAGTTAAGAGCACTGACTGTTCTTCCAGAGGTCCTGAGTTCAGTTCCCAGCAACCACATGGTGGCTCACAACCATCTGTAATGAGATCTGGCGCCCTCTTCTGGCCTGCAGGCATACAGGGAGGCAGACTGTTGTATACATAATAAATAAAATCAAAAAAAAAAAAAAAAAAAAAAGAGGCAGAGATAGGCAGATCTCTGTGAGTTCAAGGCCAGCCTGGTCTATAAGAGCTAGTTCCAGGACAGCCAGGGCTATTACACAGAGAAACCCTATCTTGAAAACCCCCCAAAAAAATAAATGAATGAATGAATAAACAAACAAATAAATAAATAAAAATATTCAACAGACCAAGTTTAATTTGTTTTTACCATTATGCAGGAAAATCAAATAACTTTATATTTAATGTTTACATGGAACTTAAGCAGAATTTGAATTGTTATGCTCCATTTCTGAATGTCCAACTTATAGCTAATAACTGAGGTTCTATGAATAAATAAATATTTGAGACTTTAGTAATGCTAAAGTACAGTTCAAAGGGGCATCCACAACAGCAGACCCTGATAGCTGCGCACAACAAACGACATTCTTCTCTTAGGAACATTCAAGACATACCACTTGGCCACCCTTGTCTTCCTTCACTTGAGCCCTAAGGAGGCACCTAACCTACATTGTCTCTAAGCCCCAATCCCAGCCCCAGCCCCCACACAGGGATAAATGGCAATTTTTGCAATTTCCTGCCCATGGCAACATGACTACTCTCACAAAGCCCTTCTGTCTTTCTGTTGTAGTCCTGCCTGTTCTGCATCAATTCTCAGAATATGCCGTGTTCAGCACAGTCATAGAAGGATGCTCTTCAACTTGTGATGAAGTTGTGCCCAGAAAACCCACAGTAAGGTGAAAATAGTGCAGCAGAAAAGGCATTGAACACACTTAGCCCAGAGCCACAAGCTCAGCAGCACACTGCAGAACCACACTTGTCTATACTAGTGGCCAGGGACTGAGGGTATGCGGCACTCACTGCCACTGCTCAGTGTCATGAAAGGATCATGCCACAAGCAGCCCAGGAGAAGATACAAACTCAAAGCCAGATTTTCATGGACTGT
Organism: Alexandromys fortis; assembly: GCF_014885135.2. NCBI lineage: Eukaryota > Metazoa > Chordata > Mammalia > Rodentia > Cricetidae > Alexandromys > Alexandromys fortis. The sequence continues at coordinate 9,854,336 of NW_026067909.1, read as the reverse complement.
GCATTGCTTGCATGCACATTAACAAGAACAAAAACCCCACCGGGCCAAAGCACCTTAGTCGGGGATCACTGGTGTTCCCAATCATACTGGACTGTTGGTATGTCAACAGCAGTAGACAAGTTCCATTTCTACTCTTTCTGTGGCCCAGTGACAGTGCTCTCACCTAATAAGAGTGAGGCCTGGGTTCCATCCTCAGCACTGCAAAAGCTAAAGAGGAAGGCATGCTTATTTAAGCAATATATGGTTCTGCCTGATGGACATACATCACTCATGGAAAAGCAAGTGAAATTCCAAACCCCTAATGTCAGACAGAAGGGTTGTGGTTTCCTTGGAACACTATCAATACAACAGGATATAGGTGTCAAGGACCACGCTGAGTGAAAAAGCCAACCTCCAAAGGTCACATGCTGTACAATTCCATTTATGTGACATCCTTGAGATCACAAAATTACAGAGCTGGTGAGCAGATTAGCGGTTGCCATGGTGGGAGGCGGTAGGTGTGGTTATGAGAGCTGATGCCACGGAGCTTCATGGTAACAGAGCAGAGCAGTCTCTCACAGAGGTGGAAGTCACACGAAGATACTCAAACTAAAACCACACAGCACCACACACACACACACATGCTCAGATACACGTTAAGTACAGGTAAAACTACTGACATCTAGGGGCTGAAATACTCAAGGCCTCAATTCAAAATCCAGCACCAAAATAAATAAATAAATAAATAAACAAAGAAAGAAAGTAATGAAATCTATATAGCCCAGTGGTTTGTACTGTTTTCCAGTGTTGAAAATATCCTAGTTACAAAAGATGTCCATATCAGGAAAGGTGGGGTAAAGGATGCCAAGGACTTTCCTGTCAATTTCTTCACAACTTCTGTATTGACTGGTTTTGTGTGTCAACTTGACACAAGCTAAGCTAAAGTCATCAAAGAGGAAGGAGCCACAGTTGAGGAAATGTCTGAGACCCAGCTGTGAGGCATTTTCTCATTTAGTGATCAATGGGGGAGGATCCAGCCCATGCTCAGTGGTGCCATCCCTGACACTGCTGGTCCTGAGATCTATAAGAAGGTGGGCTGAACAAGTCATAGGAAGCAAACCACTAAGCAGCTCCCCTACATGGCCTCTGCATCAGCTCTACATCAACTCCTGCCCTATTTGAGCTCCTGTCCTGACTTCCTTCAGTGATGAACAGCAATGCTGAATGAAGTGTAAGCCCAATAAACCCTTTCCTCCCCAACTTATTTTTTAGTCATGGTGTTTCATCACAGCAATAGAAACCCTACCTAAGACAACTTCCTATGAATCTATAAATATTTCAAAATAAGAAATTATAGCTGGGCAGTGGTGTCACATGCCTTTAATCCCAGCACTTGGGACACAGCAGGCAGATCTCTGTGAGTTCGAGGCCAGCATGGTTCACAGAGCTAGTTCCAGGAAGGTCAGGACTACACAAAGAAACTCTGTCCTGAAAAACCAAAAGATTAAAAAGAGAAAGAAAAAGAAATTATTTTAAAACTTGGACTTTAAAAAAAAAAAAGACACTAGAATTTTACTTTTTTAACATCTGGTGGGGCAAATGTGCCAGAGCAAACACGCCGCGGTGTGTATGGAGATGCTAAAGACCACTGTTGGGAGTCAGTTCTCTCCTTCTACCACAGGGGACCAGGGATGGAGCTATAGTCATGGGCTTGGCAGCCAGTGCCCTTACCAGTTGAGCTATCTTACCAGCTCAAATTTTTTTTCTTCATGACAGCTTACAAGAGAAACAGCAATGGCTCAGCAGTTAAGAACACTGGGTATGCCAGGCATGGTGACACAGGCATTTAATCCCAGCACTCGGGAGGCAGAGGCATCTCTGTGAGTTTGAGCCTGGTCTACAGAGCGAGTTCCAGAAAAGTCAAGACTACAGAGAACTACAGAGAATCCCTGTCTCGGGGAAAGAGAGAGAGAAAGGGAGGGAAAAAAAGAAAAGAATACTGGCTGTTCTTGCAAAGAATACTGGTTCAATTCCTAACCCTCACATGGCTGCTAACAACTGCCTATAACTCCAGTTCCAAAGGGTCTGATATCCTCTTCTGACCTCCACAGGCAACAGGCACCCATGTGGCACTCATACATACAGTCAGACATGCAGGCAAAACATTCATTTTATATATGTATATAAAATGTATATATGCATATATACAGATATATATAATACTGGATGCATATATATATTGTATGTATACGTTGTTAAAGAAGCAAAAATCAAGCTGAGGTGGCCCAGCAGTCAAGAATACGTGCTGCTCTTGCAAAGGACACAGGTTCAGTTCCCAGCACCCGCCAACCACATGGATAGATCACAACCACCTGTAACTCCTGTTCCAGGGAATCCAACAGCTGGTCTCTTCTGGAACCTGCAGGCACGTGATACACATATAAACAAGCAGGCACACACATATACATAAATAAAAATAAATAAAGGCAAGAGAAACAGAAGCAATTTATAGGACTCTGACACCCTGAAATAACATTACTGAATTCATAGCCCTGGCTGAAGTAGATCAGGAAAGGGCAAGTAAGTTAGTCTTAAGAGACAGAATTTGTCTGTTACCTGAGCTGCAAAGCTACAGGTTTAAGTGACATGGGAGCGGGATGGTGGCTGCCTATGCTAAGAGGGTAAACTAGTAACCCAAGTGCAAACAGATGCAGAACCTTCCCGCTCACATCCCTTTGTCCCCCTTGATCCTTCCCTTTCTCTCAAGGTTCAACACAGGCCTTCAAAGAGAGCAGCATCAGGTTAAAAAGCTGCTGAAACAGATTCCGACGATACTGCGGCCTACAAGTAACTCTTGAGAACCAAGGCTCACTGGCAGGTGGCTTCCAGTTATGGGGCTGGATGCAGAGCCAGGATCCTGCATTGTACCTTGGGGGCTGACCTGGGGAGCGCCTCTCCACAGAGCCACCACTCACTCTCACCATGAGTAAACAACTGTGGCCCCTCCTCATGGCCTAGGGATCAAGTTCGCACCAACTCTGGTCCCTGCTCCCTCCTGAGAGCTTCTGTGTCTTACTTGTAGCTGACTCACTGACAGAGGACATATTGTGTGCCAGACACTGAGGGGCACGGAAGGGGTGAAGTAAAGAGCGAGGACAGAGGGCCCTTACTTTGGTGCTTCCTGTACAGCAGGACACAGACTCCACTGGAAAAGACATCACAACAGGGGACACAGCTCCTTACGGAGGGCCACAGTGTCTATGAGGCCAGACAGTAGGAAAGCCAGACAGAGACCTGGATCCCAGATAGGCCCAGGTACCCCCTCTTTCAATGGTTCCTCTGGGAATGATCTTGTATGCTTCCTACATCTTTGAGGAACAATTTACCACCACTACAACTGAGGCACCTGGTGCTACCAAACATACTCCAAGACACAGAATGCCCCCCCCCAACAAATGCCAATCATTCCCAAAGATCAGCTGCTCCAACACAGGGAAAGCTTGCTCTACAGACAGGCAATAAGTCATTTACCAAGTTCTCACTAGGTGCCACCTCTGATCAAACACTTGGGTGAGAAACTGGCTTTCACTTTCAATGTCCTGATCAGCTGAACTCTCCTCAGAGAATACAATGACAGGATGGAGGAGATGGCAGGGGCGGCGGGCCAGGCTGCCATGCCATACCTGAAGATTCACATGAAGGAAGAAGAGAAGGGATTTCTCAGAGAGATGTCCTCTGACCACCACCTCAGAGGCACCATGGCTTGTAGATGAATACACCTACACACACACACACACACGCACCTATAAATGTAGTTTTTTAACAAAAATTTTAGAAAAAAAATGCATCATGACTATAAATGCTATGGTCTACAATTTTGGTAAGCCCTAGTCCAAGGATGCTTGTTTCTTTGCAGAGGACAGCAATCTACTCTTCCAGAATCCTGCAGACCCAGGCAAGCTGGGGTCCTGCACCCAGTCTTAGGGAATACAGTCTTAAAGTGTTAGTCTGATGACAGCACCGGACAAAGTTCCTCGGGACACACGTTAATCTCTAAAGTAACAAAAGTCATGGAGTCAGCTATTTGCTGGATGGGGGGAGGGGCGGGGGGGAGATTTAATAACCAACTGACAGGAAAATAGCTTTTCTTCTCTTCAGTAAGGGGCTGTCTGATCACCCTCCGAAGTTTCTGTCAGCCAAAGTCCTGGGCACCCACCCTACCTGACCTTTAACCTTCCGACCCATTTCACTTTGGGCGGATTTTTTTTTTCTACCCAGGGGACACTGTCTACAGAACTGCTCTCAGCAGAGAAGCAAGAGCAGCTTCCAGCATCCACACCCGGCTGCTGCCGGTTCCCTGGGGGAATGAGTCACTTTAATCGCAGTGGGTGAGATCTAATCATCGCCCAACACTCCGCCTGAATCAGGTCCGAGACGTACGGTGTCCTGATCCCCGCCCAAAGAGAAAATCCACGCTGTTTTGGAAAAGGCTGGGTTAAAAGCTCCATTACTAGAAAGACCAAGATGACATCATGCTGGGGAGGGGCGTCTTGGGCCGGAAGCCCCTCGACGGTGCCACAAACCCCACAGACAACCCACCCCGCCCCACGTTCCCATTGCTACCCCTAGCTCTCAAGACACCTAAACCCCGCATCTCAGTCTGAACACCCACAGGCAATCCCCAGCCGTCCAAACCGATACACGCACCCACTCCACCCGGGGTCCGCACCCCCTCTGATCTCTGCCTCGCACCTCTGCTTCCTACCCCCACCCCACTGCCAGATTAGCACGTCCAGGACCCAGCCCCGCACGGTGGCCTGAATCTCCACTCCACACCCCCACTGTCTGTCCAACACCAGGGAAACAACCACCCCCGCCCTAGCCTGGGTCTCCGCAGCAGACAACCAACTCCCGCCAGATGTGCACCCAGGACGCGCGCTCTGTACCCTAAGTGCCCGCGCGGGACCCCCGCCCCACCGCGCGATCTTCACCCCGCAGCCCTCATTCCCAGGCCTCCGCCGACCCGCGCGCCCGCTCACATAGCCCTCCCCATCGGGGCCGCACCCCCAGGCCCCCGGCCGCACCTGCGGACCCCCAGCCGCGCCCCCACTCAGGCCCTCCCGGTGCCTAGCACTCACAGTTGCGGATGTCGGAGATGAAGACCGCTAGGCCCCGCATCCCGTCCCCCTTGGATACGGCCGGCATCTTCGCGCCCCGGGAGCGGCCTCGGCGGCGGGCTGGAACAGCGCGGGCGCGGCCGTCACGCCGAGGAGCCCTGGAGCGCGGAGCCGCCTAGCCACAGCCACTCGGGCCCCCGAGCGCCGCTCGCTGGGCCGCGCGCGCGAGCACGCACGACGCACGCGCCGACGCGCACGCTGAGCCCTCGCGCCCGGCGATGGGCGGTGCGAGAGGGCGTGCGCATTCTCGCAGTGCAGGGCTCGGGGGCGGGAGGGGGGGAGGCGTGGCGCTGGATGGGGCCGGACCGCGGCCCGGAGAAGCCGAGCTGTGCTGTGCGGAGCGCGCAGGCGCCGCGCCTCCTATTTTCACCGCCTGGCAAAGAATCCTTCTAAAGTAAACCTGACTAGCCCCCGGATCTTGCTGTCATGAGTGGGCCCGGCTTCACGTAGATAAGGACACCGACACCAGAGCCTACTAGCCCTGTGTCACGCAGAAGACGGGGGAGGGGAGGAAGTGGGGTGCGGTGCTGCTACACTAGCACCTGCAGCGGTCAACCTTCGTCTGTCAAACCCGCCTCAGCATAGCTCTCTTGTGGTGGGACTGGCCTCTTTCCCCTACCACCCGTGTGGAGCCAGAGCCGGAGGCGTTTGCGAGCCTCTAAACTGGGACGAAAGGAAGCGCTGCTCCAGGACACTTCCTTTACAAAAGGGGAAACGGAGGCTTGAAGATACACTGACCACCCTTGCCGAGGTGACTGTTGTATGGAGTACAACCTCTCAGCACCCATTCAGGCCCCTTTGCTTCTTACTTCTGCTCCCCTGTTCCACTCTCTAGCCAAGTGGACCCAATGAATCCTTCCTGTGATCCCATTTTGCAGAGGACCTGGCTGGGCCCAACACTTCAGGAAATGGAAAGTATGATGGCTCTTCCCCAGCTCTCTTATGTGAAACCAGGTGGTTTTGAAGAGGAAACTCCCTACCTCAGGTGGTTATCCTGGCCCAAATCCACCAGGCAGACTTTTGTCCCTTCCCAACCTTTTTTGCAGAGTCCACGTGGAGTCTAGCCTGGAGATGGAAGAGACAGGAGGGCCCTCCCAGGAATCAGGCACCCCACTAAGGCCCTGTAACTGAGATTATAAAAAGCCAACTCTCTGGCAAGGCTGCTGAGTTTGCCTAAATTTGTTTTTGTTTTGTTTTGATTTTTTTTGGTTTTGTTTTTGTTTTTTTGTTTGTTTTTGTTTTTTTGTTTCCGAGATAGGGTTTCTCTGTAGCGTTTGGAGCCTGTCCTGGAACTAGCTCTTATAGACCAGGCTAGCCTCGAACTCACAGAGATCTACCTTCCTCTGCCTCCTGAGCGCTGAGGTTAAAGGCGTGGACCACCACCTCCCGGCTGCCTGACTAAATTTTCTAAGGCAAAGAGCCAGCACCAGAGAATAAACTTCCCACAGTCATCTCCTGGCAGAGGTATTGACTCTTTAGCTTGTCCTCCCCATCAAAAGGATGCTTCTGGACCATATGAGGAGTGCTAGGCAGGGAGCAATATGAACCCCCACTGCCTATGCCCAGAGAGGAATACAGATGCAGGAGGGGCTCAGACTCCTCCATTGCACTGACTCTGAGATTCACCACAACTGTCTGTGATGGTTAATAGTTAAATAAAATTTTATCATAATTTATTCATTGAAGGGTATGCAATGTGGAGACCAGAAGACCCCTCATGAGAGTCGGTTCTCTCTTTCCATCTTGTGAGTCCAAGGAAGCACCCTTACCTGTTGAGCCATCTCGAAAGATGGTTGATCTTGATTGTCAGTTTGAGGGATTTATAATCATCATGAGAACAAACATCTGGGCAAGCCTGTGAGGAAGTTTCTAGGTTAGTTAAATTGAGATGGGAAGGCCCACCATAAATATAGGCAGCGCGGGTCCTGTGCTGATTGAAAAGAACGAATGGTGTAGGAGGGTCTTCTGTCTTTGTGTTGCTTTCATTGGGTAACAAAGAAACTACTTTGGGTCCTTGATAGGGCAAAACTTAGGTAGGCAAAAAAAGACAAAAATCAATTTTAAAAAAATAAAAATAGGGCTGGAGAGATGGCTCAGTGGTTAAAAGCATTGCCTGCTCTTCCAAAGGTCCTGAGTTCAATTCCCGGCAACCACATATTGGCTCACAACCATCTGTAATGAGGTCTGGTGCCCTCTTCTGGCCTGCAGGCATACACACAGGCAGAATATTGTATACATAATAAATAAATAAATAAATATTTAAAAAAATAAAAATAAATAAAAAACCTCCATAGTGCCGCCAGAGTCAGACATGCTAAATCTTTCCCGGTAAGCCATCTCTCCAGCCCAAGGCCTCCTTTTCTTAACTTGCTTTTGTCAGGTGTTTGTCACAGCAAAAAATAAGTAGACAACATAGGGTCACACGGTGTGCTACATCAGGCCTGACCAGGGGCTGTAGAAAAGACTCCTCCACCTGCCAGCACCTTTTCCCTCCCAGAGACACAAGTACCGGCATCACATTCACCACTCAAGCCTGGAACCTGAGTACGTGGTCCTTCAAGGCCTTTCCTCATTGGAAGAGAGGCTGCTGATGTGCCATCCTGAGGAATGAGAGCCCCACCTTTCACCATAACCACTAGGCAGTAAGGGCTCTGCAGGCTCCAGCTGGGGTTGTTCAGAGAGACTAGCAAAGCATCCCAAACGACAGCTTCTGCAGCACCGCCTGACCTTGTCTCGGTTCCTGTGCTCACCTGGGTCTGCTCACAGCTCCTGTCGGTTTTATAAATGGCCCAGTTTTCCTGTAATTTCTTCAGTAGGTTACAGATAATGAACCTTGTGGAGTGCTGGGGGGAGGCGGGGCGGTTCTCTTTCTAGCACAGGTGTGCCTAGATCCTGAGCTTATTGAAGTATAGAGATGTAGAAGTCCTCAGACCCCGTGGCTCTCTCTGTGATTAGATGACCTGAGGTCATCAGAAGTGACAAAAAGCCAGGGAAGGCCAGGTCCTGAAAGCAGAGTAACCCATGCCCAAAAACAACGTATACATATGGAAAGGTTCAAAAATTCTAAAGTGGTTGTGGGTGTGGCTCAGTGGCAGAACATTTTTCTTGAATGTATGAGACCATGCCTGAGGTCCCCAGGACCATAGAAAAAAATAAGACAAATGTCATTGAGCATGGTAGTCCATAGTTTGTAATCCCAGCTGATTCAAATGCTAAGGAAAGAGAATTGGAGGTATAAGATCAAATAGGCAAGTTAATGAGACGCTGTCTCGAAATTAATTTTCGTTTAGACAGGGTCTCATGTGGCTCAGGCGAGCCTCAAGCTTGTTCTGTAGCTGATACTGGTCTTCAAATAATCTTTTACAAAGCTAGTGTTGTAGCTTAGTGGTCAAAGGCTAACCTAGTATAGAGATCAGGCTGTACTTGCTCTAAGTTACTACATTTTATGTGAAACCACGGCTTTCAGGCTGTGCCTTGTCTTGGGTGACTCCATTTTACAAGCAGCGTTCGACTCTATTCTGAGTGCAGAAGTAGAGGCAGGGCAACTCTGTATCTCATTCAAGCACATAGGCTCCACCACCTTTCCAGCACCACCCATGAGGCACAGACTGATAATTGACATTACTAAGAAATTGCAAAGTTACCACCTACAAGCTTATCAAAGTATATTGGAACACAAGGACACATGGGCGCATTAAAATGGTCTCAGAAAAGCCAGGCCTTTCTGGGTAGTGGTGGTGCACACCTTTACTCTCAGCCCTTCCAAGGCAGAGGCAGGCAGATCTTTGAGTTCAAGGCCAGCCTGGTCCAGGGCTACACAGAGAAACCCTGTCTCTAAAAAGAAAAAAGAAAAAAAGAAATTGAATGTCTTGAATACACCAGACACTTAAAAAGAGAGAAAACTAACTCTCCCATGGCAGCAGTGGTGGCAGAGATAGTCCCATAAACTGACATCTGACCATCACATGGCCATCACATGACCATCACATGGCCATCACATGCAGTATGTGCCTTGAGGGATGTATAGATATTTATGTTCCCTGGGGCAGGATGTTTGACTACTTGTCACTGTCCACTCAAATTTCAGTCTGTCCACTTTTCCGTCTGGACGCAGTCCTGCCATGGCCCTGCTCCTGCACGTCTCCAACAACTCTCCCTTGTCGTTAGTTAATTAATATCTTATCTAACCACATGCATATAAGCTCTCTGCCTCTGTCCTCAGTGAAACCTCTCTGAATTCACCTCTGTCTTTGTTAGTGTTACTATTGCTGTGATGAAACACCATGACCAAAAACAGCAATTTAAGGAAGAAAAGGTTTGTTTGGTTTACACTTCTGAAGTCACAATCCATTAAGGGAAGCCAAGGCAGGAAACTTAAACCCAGCTTGCTCATCATAGCTTGTTCAGGACTATCTATCTATCTATCTATCTATCTATCTATCTATCTATCTATCTACCTACCTACCTTCCTTCCTTCCTTCCTATCTCTCTCCCTCCCTCCCTCCCTCCCTTACCCCCCTCCCCTTCAGTTTTTCAAGACAGGGTTTCTCTGTGCAGCCTTGGCTGTCCTGGAACTCACTCTGTAGATAAGGCTGGCCTCTTGTCTTCTGAGTGCTGGAATTAAATGCAAGCAACACTAAACTCAAGTCAACCTGCTTTCTCGTAGAATCTAGGACTACCAGCTGAGAGGTGTCCTCCACCCACAATGTGCTGTGCCTTCTCTTATCAATCACTAATTAAGGAAATGTCATACAGGCCTGCTTACAACCCAATCTTACAGAGGCATTTTCTCCAGTGATGCCCCCTCCTTTCTGATGACTCTGGCTTATATCAATTTGGCGTAAAATTAACCATCCCAACCTTTTCATGGTTATTGTTTCTTTCTAAAAAAAGATTTACTTAGCCGGGCAGTGGTGGCGCACGCCTTTAATCCCAGCACTCGGAAGGCAAAGGCAGTCGGATCTCTGTGAGTTCAAGACCAGCCTGGTCTACAAGAGCTAGTTCCAGGACAGGCTCCAAAACCACAGAGAAACCCAATAAGTGCTGACCTTCGTGTATGTATATGTACTATATGGGTGCCTGGTGCCTGCAGAGGACTGAAGTGACATTGGATCCCCTGGAAATGGAGTTACAGATGGGAACTGATCTTCGGTCCTCTGCAAAAGAAGCCAGTTCTTTTCATCACTGAGCCATGTCTCTAGTTCCTTTGTTTTATGTATATTTTTTTTGCTTGTTTTGGGTTTGGGGATTTGGGGGATGTTTGTTGTTGTTTGGGTTTTTTAATATTTATTTTTTATTTATTATGTATACAATATTCTGTCTGTGTGTATGTCTATAGGCCAGAAGAGGGCACCAGACCTCATTACAGATGGTTGTGAGCCACCATGTGGTTGCGGGGAATTGAACTCAGGACCTTTGGAAGAGTAGGCAATGCTCTTAACTACCGAACCATCTCTCCAGCCCCCAGGTTTTGTTGTTTTGTTTTGTTTTGAGACAGAGGCTCCTGTAGTCCGGGCAGATCTCAAACTCACTATGGAACCAAAAATGAACTTCAACTCTGTTTTTCTACCTTCATTTCCCAAATGCTACCTACCCATCCCTTTAACTCTTTACTAGCCGTTCTGTAACCAACATTCTGATGCTGCTCACTGATGCCAGATCCACCTTCAGAAGTCCTGATGAAATGGCCTGGTGAACTAAATATGTAGCTAAGGATAATCTTGAACTCTTGATCCCCCTTCCTCCATTTCCAAAGTACTAGGATTATAGTTGTAAGAAGGCATTTCTGTTGTGTGTGTGTGTGAGAGAGTGTGTTTTATAGGACGCTGAATTCACACATGCGAGACAAGTGTGCTACAACTCAGCTATATTCCCAGCTCTATAGTACTGGAAGTTTTTCAGATATTCTCAGTACCAGACTGAGAATGGAGTGTGGTCTGTAGCAGTTAACTGCTCTGCCCAGCCGCTTAAAGGAGTAAGATTCAGGAAGTGTTCTGGATTGTCAGGTATATAGCTGTAATGGTGATGGTATCTCAGTTTTATTATCCACAGAATCTAAAAGGAAAACTAGTCAACTTGTAAATACACAGACCCTCTCTCAAAAACAAAACAAAACAGAATCTAGCCGGGCAGTGGTGGTGCACACCTTTAATCCCAGCACTCAGGAGGCAGAGGCAGGTGGATCTCTGTGAGTTCTAGGCCAGCCTGGTCTACCAGAGATAGTTCCAGGACAGGCACCAAAGCTACAGAGAAACCTTGTGGGGGGTGGAGGGCAGGGAGAAGCTAGCTAAGCAGGAGGCTCTGAGCCAACAGATTTCTTTTATGGTTTCTGCCTCCAAGAGTGTGCCTTGAGTTCCTGCCATACCTTCTCTCGGTGATAATGGACGTGACCTGGACATGTAAGCCAAATAAGCCATGACCTCTTCATGTTGCTTTTAGTTCGTGTTTTATCAGAGCAATAGAATGAAAATAGAACACTGCCTAATATGTATGAGGCTTTGGGTTCAATTTCCAACACTGGTGAAAAAAGTCAGTATTTACCATGCAAGGTGTCAACATCTATAATCCCAGCACTTGGGAGATGAAGGTAGGACGTTCAGGATTTTAGTGTCAACCTCAGTTAAGTAGTAAATTACCTCAAACCCTGTCTCAGAAAACAAACAAGGTTGGAAATGTTTGCTATGCAAGCATCTAAGTTGCAAACCCTAGAAACTAGGTGAAAAAGCAGGTCATGGTGACATCCTGAATCTCAGTACTGAATGGCTTGTCTTAGTTTCTATTGCTGTGATGACATACTATAACCAAATCCAATTTGTAGAGGAGAGGCTTTCTTTGGCTTGCGCTTCCATATCTCAGTTAATCACAGAAGGGAGTCAAGACAAGAACTCAAGCAGGACAAAAAACTGGAGTCAGGAGCTGATGCAGAGGCCACAGAGAGGTACTGCTTGCTCCTCATGGTTTGCTCGACCTGCTTTCTTATAGAACCTGGGGATGGCCCCACTCACAATGGGCTGGGCCTTTCTACATCAATTACTACTTAAGAAAATACCCAATAAGCTTGCCTTCAGCCAACTCTTATAGAGCCACTTTCTCAGTTGAAGTTCCTTCCTCTTAGATCACTCTTGCTCATGTCAACTTGATGTAAGAGAAGCTGGAAGGTGATGGCGCATGCCTTTAATCCCAGCACTTGGGAGGCAGAGGCAGATGGATCTCTGTGAGTTCATGGCCAACCTGATCTACAGAGTGAGTTCTAGGACAGCCAAGGCTACACAAAGAGACCCTGTCTCAAAATATAAAACAAACTAACTAACCAGGAGAGTGGGTGACCCTTTGGGGTCACTGGAGAACAAGTCTAGCCTAGTTAGTGAGCTGTGAGCTGATGGGACCCTTCCTCAAAGGAGGTGGCTTGAGTTTCTGAGGGTGACACTCAAGGTTGTCACCTGACCTACACACACACACACACACTTGGAAAATATATAAATAAATAAATAAATAAATAAATAAATAAATAAATAAATAAATAATTAAAAAAAAACTGAGAGTCCAGAACTTGCTAAAGGACATGGGATTGATTGCAAGTTGGTCAAACCTGAACTAGAAAACAACAAACTCCATCTTAATTTCTCTCCACCTTTTCTGTGGTACTCTTATAAATTTTTAATTGTGTAGGTGTGGTATGCCTGGTGTCTGCCTGCCTGCCTGTCTGTCTGTCTGTGTGCAGTGAAGGCCTAAGGAAAACCTTGGGTATCATTCTCAGGAATTCCATCCACCTTCTTTGAGACAGAGTCTGGCAATGGTCCAGAGCTCATTAATTATTCTAGACAACCAGGCTAGTTAGCCCCAGCCATCCTCCTGTCTCTGCTTCCTAAGTGCTGAGTTTACAGGCATGCCTTTATACAGGAACGGGTATCATTCATGTCTTCAAGACAAGCCCTTGCTGGCTGAGCTGCAGCCCCAGAACCTCAGTCTCACAGAACAGACGAAAGCATAGAAATGAGAAAATCCAGCCATGAGACGAATCAATGCTCTTTTCAGGCCAAGGCAGCTCCTCCTGTGCTTGTGCCCAGGCTATCCCACTCTCAACAGGGCCTTAGATCACTGTTAGATTCTTTCTGGGAAGACAGAGGCAGGCAGATCTCGGAGTTTGAGGCCAGCTTGGTCTACAAAGCTAGTTCCAGGAGAGTCAACAAACCCTGTCTCAAAAAGAAAAAAAAAAAAATTCTTCCTGGTTCAGCATTAACTTCCTTGCTGAGGATTCCAAGGGAAATATTTTCTCCTCCTTATGCAACAAATCCCGTCAGCTCAGGCCCACACCCATAGCTATCAACCTGGCTAAAAGCTCTTTGTTTTCTCAAATGCATGAGGACAGAGGCCAAGCTGATGAGAACTTCAGATATAGTGACTTAAAGAAGAAGAATGCTATTGTTCCCGTGTGGAATATCCACGGGCCCACACTGCAGGGCTGGCAGAGGGCTCTGTGTTCCCCAGCACAATCATTTGTCTTTGGCTTTTGAATCGTTGTTTCGCCTGTCATTCTCAGGTAGTAGAAAAGGAAAGGGTAGAGCCAGGGGTTCCATATCATGCTGGAGGCTCTGAGTTTCTCCTTAGCACTATATACACAAAGCAGGGGCTGGTGATTTAAGTCTGCAATCCCAGCAGTCAAGAGGTTAAGGCAGGAGGACTGTCACAAATTCAGAGCTAGTCTATAGTGACATTTTGTTTACGTTTTAACAAATAAAGCTTTCCTGAAGATCAGAGTGCAGAGCTAAGCCACTAGGGGCCAGGGAGTGGTGGCACACACCTTTAATACCAGGACTCGGGAGACAGAGGCAGAGGGATCTCTGTTAGTTCAAGGCTACCCTAGCCCAGGCAAGTTTGGATCTGTCTAAAAGAGAAACGGACTTCACACAATGATGATTCTGGCACTAGTGGACTGGGGACAGAAATGATATGTCTGGGCGGAGAGAGGAATATAAGATGGAAGGAGACAGGAGCTCAGTGCAGTCTGAGAAGAGAGTCTAGGGATTGCCCCTTCAGTTTGAGCAATGATATGGTAAAAAGGTCTTTCTTGTGGCTGGCCGCACTGCTTCTCTGATTCTTCAACTTTCACCTGCTAATATCTGAATATTAGAATTTGTGCTATACTAGCCTGGCTACCTAGTGAATTTCAGGCTATCGTGGACTACAGTGTAAAATCCTCAGGAGAGCTAGAGATGTCTCAGCAGTTAAGGGTACCTGTTGCCCTTCCAAGGACCCAGGATAGATTCTCAGCACTCGTGAAGCGGTTTAGAGCCATCTGTAACTCTAGTTCCAGGAATCCATTGCCCTCTACTGGCCTCTGTGGGCACCAGGCACCGCATAGGGTCCACAGATATTACACAGAGGCAAAATATCCATATATGTAAAATAATTTTTAAACAAAGAAGAAAAGAAGGAAGTAAGGACAGGAGAAATGGAGAGATGGCTCCCCAGTTGAAGATGCTTGCTTCTCTCACAAGGACCCCATTAGATTTCCACTGCCCGTAACAGGAGGCTCACAACAGCTCTTGGGAATCTGACACCCTTTCCTGGGGTCTGGGAGCACTTGCATGCACAGACACACACAGAGACACACAGACACAGACACTCTCTCTAAAAATAAATTGTATGTTTGGTGGTGGTGGTGGTGTTTGAGACTGGGATTCTCTGTGTAACAGCTCTTGCTGTCCTAGAACCTTGCTTTGTAAATCAGGCTGGCCTCGAACTCACAGAGATCCACCTGCCTCTGCCAAAGGAGTGCTGCAATTAAAGGCATGTGCACCACCATCACCACCTGGCAATAAACTGTTTTCATAGCCCTGATTGCCCTGGAACTTGCTCTGTAGACCAGACTGGCTTTGAACTCAAAGATATAATGGCCTTTGTTCTTGAGTTCTCAGTAGACCTCATCGTCTGCTATGTTCAGCGAGTCTGGTTTATCCCATGCTTTTTCAGACCCAGGCCAGCTGGCCTAGGTGAGTTCCTGATAGAACATCCCCATTGTCTCAGTGTGTGGGTGCACCCCTCGCGGTCCTGAGTTCCTTGCTCGTGCTCTCTCTCCTTCTGCTCCTGATTTGGGCCTTGGGATTTCAATGGCAATGAGTTTTTGATCCTACTGCTTTGTGGGAGCCTAGGCAGTTTGGATGCTCACCTTACTAGACGTGGATGGAGGTGGGTGGTCCTTGGACTTCCCACAGGGCAGGGAACCCTGATAGCTCTTTGGGCTGACGAGGGAGGCGGACTTGATTGGGGGAGGGGGAGGGAAATGGGAGGTAGTGGCAGGAAGGAGGCAGAAATCATAAATACATACATACATACATACATACATACATACATACATACATAAATACTAAAAAAGGATATAATGGCCTCTGCCTCTCAAGTGCTGGGATTAAAGACATGAGCAACCACCACCTGCTAAAATAAATATTTTTTCTTGAAAAGTCCCCAGAGAGCCACAAAAGAACTCCTCCTGAGGTCTCTCTGCAGAGTTGAGCTTCTAAGGCCTTTGTTCCTTGCATCATCCCACAGCTATTACACAAAGAGGACCTGCTGAGCAGGAAGTAGCTAGCGGTGGGGAGACTTGCATGCCAATGGTAGAGATTACAGCTGATTCCTCCTTTTACACTCAGCAAACTCCTGAGCCTAACCCTAAATGAATAAAAACTATATTCCCCAGCCTTCTCTGCATCTAGACATTGTCAGGTGATAACAGAACATGAAGGATAATGTTAATTTCTTGTTAAGAACACTGACTGCTCCTTCAGAAGTCCTGAGCTCAAGTCAACCACATGGTGGCTCACAACCATCTGCAATGAGATCTGATGCCCTCTTCTGTCCTGTAGGCATACATGCAGACACAACACTGTATACATAACAAACAAACAAATAAATAAATAAATCATTTAAAGAAAAAGAATGGCCAAGATCAAAAACACTGATGACAACTTATGCTGGAGAGGTTGTGGGGTAAAGGAAACACACCTGCATTGCTGGTGGGAATGCAAACTGGTACAGCTGCTTTGGAAATCACTATGGTGATTTCTCAGAAAATTAGGAAACAACCTACCTCAAAACCCAGCAATACCATTTTTGGGTATATACCACACTTATACCACAAGAACATGTGCTCAGCTATGTTCATAGCAGCCTTGTTTGTCAGAGCCAGAACCTGGAAACAACCTAAATGCCCCTCAACCAAAGATAAGGAAAATGTTGTACATTTACACAATGGAGCACTATACAGCAGAAAAAAATGATATCTTGAAATTTGCGGGCAAATGGATGGATCTAGAAAACATCATATTGAGTAAGGTAACGCAGACCCAGGAAGACAAATATCATATGTACTCACTCAGAAGTGGCTTTTATACATAAACCAAAGAAAAAACAGCCTACAATTCACAGTCCCAGAGAACCTAGACAACAGAGAGGACCCTAAGAGGAAAACATACATGAATCTAATTTACGAGGAAAATAGAAAAAGACTAGATCTCATGAGTAAATTGGGAGCATGGAGACCATGGGAAAGGAGAGAGGGGGAGGGGAGAGGGAGACAGGGGGAAGGAAGAGGAAGAGAGGGGAGTGGAGAAAAATATATAGCTCAATAAAAACAATACAAAATTAAGTATAAAAAAGTAATAAAATATAACTGGCCCCTCCAAAGGCCTCTCTCCTTGGCTTGTAGGTAGCATCTTCTCCAGGTGTCCTCACACGATGGTGCTTGGTTTGTTTGTGTTCCATTCCCTCTTCTTATCAGAATTCTACCAGGATGGTGAGATGGCTCGGTGCTTAAGAGCATATGATACTCTTGCCAAGGACCAGGATTTAGTTCCCAACACTCACATAGCAGCTCACACCTCCAACTTCAGTTCCATGAGATCTGACACCCTCTTCTGGCCTCCACAGGTACCAAGCATGCATGTGAAACACATACATACACGTAGGAAAGTACTCACCTACATAAAGATAAATAAATCTAAATTCTACCATATATGATTAGGAGCCATCTTCCCTCGTGACTTCATCTGAAATATTCACACCTGCCCTAAGCCTGTCTAGTCATTCTGAAGTACTAAGTTAGGACTTCACCACATGAACTGTAAAAGGTACAATCCAGACCATAATAGAGGTGGTGCGTGCACATTTGCAGACATGGTTTGCATTCCTATCCTCTCTCCTAGCCCTGGAAACTTGGTGTTTTAAAGTTTGCTTGTTTGTTTTTAACAGTTAATTAACTAATTCATTATTTCGTGTGGTGGTTGGACATGTTTGTGTCGGGGTGGGGATGTCACAACACATGTGTGGAGGTCAGTGGACGACTTTCAGGAGTCTCTCCTACCATGTGGTGTTGGGGATTAAACAAGGGGCCTTAGACTTGGCAACAAGTGCCCTTACCTATAAAATCATCTAACCTAATCTCCTTCACTTTTAATAAAATATATTCTTTATTTTTATTTATGTGTGTGTGTGTTTTGTCTGCATGTATGTCTGTGCACCATGTGCATGCAGTGCCCTTGGAGGTCGAAGAGAGCAGCGGATCCCTGAGAACTCTGGAAGAGTGGGCAGTCACTTGTCTTGACCACTGAGCCAGACCTCCAGCCCCCATGTTGGCTGGGTTTTTGAAACAAGGTCTTCTTTTGTATCCCAGATTTCCCTAGAACTCACTATGTAGCTCAGGCTGACCTCAAATTTATGGTAATCTCCTGTCTGGGGTAGACTGAACTTCAACTCCTGATTCTTCTGTCTCTACTTCCAAAGTGCTGGGTGTATGTGAGCATAGTTAAGACCTTTCTTTTTTTCCTTGCATGTCTGTTTGTTTGTTCTCAAGGCAAGGTTTCTCAGTAGCTTTGGAACCTGTCCTGGAACTCACTCTGTAGGCTGGCCTCAAACTCACAGAGATCCACCTGCCTCTGCCTCCCAAGTGCTGGGATTAAAGGCGTGCGCTGCCACCACCCAGCAATACATTTTCTTAATGGACTCCCACTTTGTTGAAAGACAGACAGACAGACAGACAGACAGACAGAAACAGAGATACTGAGACATGACAGAGACAGAGATGAGACAGACAAAATGAGACAAGACAGAAGATACCCTTCAGGCCTCCTTATTTCCAAAGACTAAAGACTCGGGCCTCCAGGATCCCAGAGAAACCTGTCTAGAAATATTCCCCTTGACCTGAAAGGCAGGTCCCTATGTCTAGAACTCCTTTTGTAGACCAAGCTGGCCTCAAACTCACAAAGATCCATCTGCTTCTGCCTCACAAGTACTAGAATTAAAGCCACCATGCCAGAGTTAGTTGGGGTTTCTTTCTATTGCTGTGATAAAAACACCATGTCCAAAGCAACTTAGGGAGTAAAGTGTATATTTCATCTTACAATTTGTAGGTAATCATGGAAGGATGTCAGGGCAGGAACTCAAAGTAGGAACCTGGAGGCAAATACTGAAGCAAAGGACTTGGAAGAATGCTGCTTATTGGCTTGCTCCCCATGGCTTGCTCAGTCTGCTTTCTTATAAACCCTAGAACCACCTGCTCAGTGCAGGAGTGGCATCACCCACAATGGGCTGGACCCTACCACATCAGTCACTAAATAAGAAAATGCCCTAGAAGCCACGGTATTTTCTTAATTGTGGTTCCTTCTCAGATAATTCTAGCTTGTGTCAAATTTACACATTTAAAAAATTGCAATAATAACAACAACGGAAACCCAGAAAACCCAGGACACTGGGAATAGTGCTTTGGACCACTCGACACCACTGAATGGTTTTCTTTTTTTTTTTAAATTTATTTATTAAAGATTTCTGTCTTTTCCCCGCCATGGATGATTTTCTTGAAACTGTTGCGATACTGTCATCCAATTGGATATGTAGTGGTTTGGATGAGAATGCCCCATAGGTTTATATGTTTGAGTGCTTGGTCCCCAGCTGATGGAACCCTTTGGGAAGGATTAAGAGGTGTGGCGTTATTGAAGGAAGTGTGTCACTGGGAGTGAGCTTTGAAGTTTAAAAAGAGTTCTGGGACCGGGCAGTGGTGGCACACGCCTTTAATCCCAGCACTTGGGAGGTAGA
Organism: Alexandromys fortis; assembly: GCF_014885135.2. Classification (NCBI taxonomy): domain Eukaryota; kingdom Metazoa; phylum Chordata; class Mammalia; order Rodentia; family Cricetidae; genus Alexandromys; species Alexandromys fortis. Next base: position 9,835,095 of record NW_026067909.1, on the reverse strand, counting down.
AGTGGGAGGTAGAGTTTGAGGCCAGCTCTGGTCTACACTCTGGTCTACACAGTGAATTCCAGGATAGCCAAGGCTACACTGAAAAACTCTGTCTCAAAAAACCCAGAAAGAAAGAAAGAAAGAAAGAAAGAAAGAAAGAAAGAAAGAAAGAAAGAAAGAAAGAGAGAGAGGGAGGAGGGAGGGAGGGAGGGGGGAGGGAGGGAGGGAGGGAGGAAGGAAGGAAGGAAGGAAGGAAGAAAGAAAGAAAGAAAGAAAGAAAGAAAGAAAGAAAGAAAGAAAGAAAGAAAGAGGGCTGGAGAGGTGGCTCAGAGGTTAAGAGCACTGACTGTTTTTCCAGAGGTCCTGAGTTCAATTCCCAGCAACCACATGGTGGCTCACAGCCATCTATAATGAGATCTGGTGCCCTCCTCTGGCATGTAAACATACATGGAAGGAATGTTGTATATATAATAAATAAATAAATCTTTAAAAAAAAAAGAAAGAAAGAAAGAAAGAAAGAGAAAAAGTAAAAAGAAAGGAAGGGAGGGAGGAAGGAAAGAAAGACTGTGGATTCCCAATGCTTTCTCTCTCTGCCTTGTGACTGTGAACCAAGATGTAAACTCATGGCTGTTCCTTCACTCCACCATCATGGACTCTCACCCTCTGAAACTGTAAGCCAAATCAAAAATTTTCTTCTATAAACTGCTTTGTCATGGTATTTTATCACAACAGTAGAAAAGTAGCTAGACAGAGGTTGGTACTAGGAGTGGGTATTGCTGTGACAGACATGACCCTATGGGTTTGCTGTTGTTGCTGTTTGTTTTTTGATTTTTTTTTTGATGAATTTGGAAGACTTTTGGACTTTGGATTAGAAAAGCAGCTGAATACTGTAAGATCGTTGTTTATTTGTTTGTTTTTTCAAGACAGGGCTTCTCTATGTAGCCCTGGCTGTCTTGGAACTCACTTTGTATATCAGGCTGACTTCTAACTCAGAGATCCATCTGCCTCTGCCTCCTGAATGCTGAGATTAAAGGTGTGCACCACCATTGCCCAGCTTTGTATGCAGATCTATTTTTGGTGGTAGGAGGGGGTGAGACAGGGTTTCTGTTGACAGAAGTTTCTGTCCCACCCACTACTACAGCAGTTAAGTCCCAAATAAACACACAGAGGTCTACATTAATTATAAACTGGTTGACCTAATATCTTAGGCTTCTTATTAACTAATTCTTACATCCTACATCTTAACCCATTACTCTTGTCTGTATTAGCCATGTGGCTTGGTACCTTTCATCAGCGAGGCATTATCATCTTGCTTCCTCTCTGTCTGGGTGATGACTACAGACTGAGCTTTCCTCTTCCTCGAATTCTCCTTTTCTTGTTGCCTCACCTCTATTTCCTCCCTGGTCACCCCACCTCTACTTCCTGCCTGGCTACTGGCCAAGCAGTGTTTTATTAAAAAATAATACAAGTGACAGGATAAAAGACCATTGTCCCAAAACACTTCTCCCCCTTCTTTAAAAAAAAAAAAAAAAAGAACTCTGACTCTAATATTCTTTGTTTAGCTTTTTGTTCAGACCATTATCCATAACATCTTGTAACCAATACTCTAAACAAAGATAGATAATCCATTTTTGGGCATAGTTTTCCAGGCTACTTCCTCTTGATTGGGGGTGCTGATAATCTTATGGGGGCCTAAATAAAATTTAGAATTATGGTCAAGTCCTGGCTGGAATATTCTGTGAGGCTTAATTATCTCAGCCAGCAGTCTTGAGGCTGTTCTGGATATAGAACTCAGACAACTGGGCCATCTGTTCCTATCAGAGATTTCTCAGGGGGTCTTCCTTGATCAAACCTTATTTTTCTTAGGCCAGAATGAATCCACAGCCTCTCATTTCCTGTGGAAACAAAAGTAAAACCTCTTTTCCAAAGTAACATACTTTTTTACTTAAATTTTGAAGTCAAGGCATTTTCAAGATACATATGTTAGATTAATCCAGCAGCATTTATAATCAAATGTCTTTTAACAGCTGTTGCTCTGTCCTCAGCAATCATGCAATACAGTATCCAAACTCTCTGTGTATTTTCCATCTTTATCTGGCTTTATTTTAAACTCTCTTTCTTTTATATTCTTATTTTTAATTTTTGGCTTTTTGAGACAGGATTTCTCTGTGTATCTTTGGCTGTCCTGGAACTCAAAGAGATCTGCCTGGATCTGCCTCCCAAGTGCTGGGATTAAAGGCATGCACCACCCACCACCTAGCTTTTGTAAGTAGATCATACTGGGCTATCCTATTAGGCTTGAAAGACAACAGTGCTGAGAGCTCATATAAACTATGGAGGCCCAGCTGGAGAGGTTTCAGAGAACAGTATTAGCAATGGGTCAAGAGAAATTCTTGTGATATTTTGACCCAAAATGTGGCTGCCTTTTTCCATTGTTCTAATAATTTTTCTGAAGCTATATTAGAAAGTAATGGGCTAATTTCTTTGGAGGAGATTTTGAAACAATGTAGTATTTACTCTGTTGTATAGTTACTAGTAATCCTCCTTATGTAGTTCTACCATGAAAAAGAGCAAGTGGGGTAAAAAGGAATACAAAATGTACAATCTGAAGAGAAAAAATAGCACCAGGAAATTCAATGTTGAAACCAAGGTTTGTGATGAAAGAGATTAAGAGATCAAAGAGTGGCCTGACCCATAATGGAGAAGAGGGAGTGGTGTTCTCAGGGCAACACCCCACCCAGATAGTCCTGCAACTTGAGAAAGGAAAAAGACATACATTTACGTCCCTAAAAATCGAAAACAAATCAAAGTTGTTGCAAATGTGATTCAAGGGGTCCAGAGTTCACTCCAAGGTGGTCATCAAACTTGACAGTGTCTTCTAAGTGGTTCAGGCTTCAGAGTTGAAGGATACATGAGTAACAGGGTTGTGGAATCCCCCTTCAGAGTTAAGGAGAGCCACTGAGGCCAGGTGGATGGCAGGGTAGGCTTGCATGGAGGGCCTAAAAGGCCATTGTGTGAAGCTCTGAGAGTAAAGCCTAGATTGTGTTGTAAATCCAGTGTGTTAGAAGTTGCCAGAGCCATAGAATATCTGCAATTAGAGTTGCACACAGGGAGTAGAAACAGCTGGAAAGAGAGGTATATCTTGCACAGACCAAAGCTAGAAAGGCAGAGCTATCCAAGCCTTTGACATTGAACATGGAGCTACAGTTACAGTAATAGAGTTTGCCTTACTATGTTCAGTCTTACTTAGGTCCAGAATTTCCTCATTAGGCCTCAGTTTCTTCCTTTTAGAATAGTAATGTATAGTCCGTGCCATTGTAGTTGGAAGTACATAATTTGCATTTTGGTTTTACATAGGGTTGCAATTAAGAGATTTCTTTTTTTTAAATATTTATTTATTATATATACAATATTCTGTCTGTGTATATGCCTGAAGGTCAGAAGAGGGCACCAGACCTCATTACAGATGGTTGTGAGCCACCATGTGGTTGCTGGGAATTGAACTCAGGACCTTGGGAAGAGCAGGCAATGCTCTTAACCACTGAGTCATCTCACCAGCCCCAAGAGATTTCTTTCTATGTCAAAAGAGATTTGGATTTTGGACATTGAAATGGTATTGATACTGTAAAAGAATATGGGGACAGGATGTGAACTGTGGCGGTTTGAATGAGAATGCTCTTCATAGGGCTGGAGAGATGGCTCAGAGGTTAAGAGCACTGACTGCTCTTCCAGAGGTCCTGAATTCAATTCCCAGCAACCACATGGTGGCTCACAGCCATCTATAATGAGATCTGGTGCCCTCTTCTGGTGTGCAAGCATACATGGAAAAAAATATTGTATACATAATAAATAAATTAATCTTTAAAAAAGAAAAGAATGCTCCTCATAGGCATACACGCTTGAATACTTGGTCCCCCTTGGTAGAACTGTTGTGGGATAATCTTTTTTTAAAAATATTTATTTATTTATTTATTATGTATACAATATTCTGTCTACATGTATTCCTGCAGGCCAGAAGAGGGCACCAGACCTTATTACATATGGTTGTGAGCCACCGTGTGGTTGCTGGGAATTGAACTCAGGACCTTTGGAAGAGCAGGCAATGCTCTTAACCACTGAGCCATCTCTCCAGCCCCTGGGATAATCTTTTTGTACATTGTAAAGATGTGTCTCTGCCTAAGGTGTCTTCTGATTGGGTTCAATAAAGAGCTGGATGGCCAATAGCTAGACAGGAGAGAATAGGTGGGACTTCTGGGGAGAGGATTCTGGGAAGAAGAGAGGTGGAGATGCCAATAGAATATGAAGAGAGTAGGACATACAGAATTAAGGAGAGGTAAAAAGCTATATAACAGAATGAGGATTAATAGAAAGAGGTTAATTTAAGTTATAAGGGCTACTGGGACAAGCCTAAGCTAAAGGTCAAGCTTTCATAATTAATAATAAGTCTCAGTATCATTATTTGTGAGTTAGTGGCCCAAGGAAAGTCTGACTACATAGAAGTAGTTGGGAAGGATTAGAAGGTGTGGTCTTGTTGGAGGAGGTATGTCACTGGGGGAGGCCTTTGAGATTTCAGAAACCTTATATGAGTCCCACTGCTCACTCTCTGCAGGTAGGGATCAAGATGTGAGCGCTCAGCTGTTCCTTCACTCTGCTATTATGGACTCTAACCCTCTGAAATTGTAATCCAAATTAAACAAGCACTTTATAATTTGTATTGGTCACGGTTTTTTTTTTTTTTTTTTTTTTTGGTTTTTCGAGACAGGGTTTCTCTGTGGTTTTGGAGCCTGTCCTGGAACTAGCTCTTGTAGACCAGGCTGGTCTCGAACTCACAGAGATCCACCTGCCTCTGCCTCCCAACTGCTGGGATTAAAGGCGTGTGCCACCTCCGCCGGGCTGGTCACGGTGTTTTATCACAGCAACAAAAAAGTAACTAAGATAGGATGCTTACAAAAACAGGAGTTCATTTCTTCACAGTTCTAGAGGCCAGAAGTCCAAAATAAAGGTAGCATACGTAGGGGGGTTCTTCTGGAAGCCTTGAGGCAGCTGCAGGTAGCTGTGGGCATTCCTGGCTTCGGAGCTGAGTTATTCCCTTCTGTCCTCACCCTCTCATGGCTTTTCTACCTGAGTCTGTCTCAAATCTCTCTCATCCTCTTAAGGACACCCTCTCCTCACATCACTGGTTTTAGTATCTAACCTAATCCTTAATCTAAGATTCTTAATTTAATTATATGTGCATAGTTATTATTGACAAATAAGGTCACACTGAAAAGTAGTAGAAGTTGGGACTTGCACAGTGCTTTGAGGAGGGGGCACCATTCAACATAATCATCCAATTGCCACCTACCCAGTCACTTCCCTTTAGTTTTGGGTTTTAGGTTAGTTTCAGAATACTAAAAAGCATTAAAAAAAAATCCCCTGCAGATACCTTGAGGCACCGGCTCTTTGCAAAGCTCAAATGCTGTAGCTATAGGGCCACATGCCATCACAGATGTTTGCCCAGCTGCTGACCAGACACCTATGCACAGCAATCATCATGGCCAAGGTCAGCCAGGCCAGCCTTGTGGAACACAAACAACTTGCTGTGCTGGTCCGGGAGCTCTTTCCAGAAACTTCCTCCTTCCTTCTTTCCTGGAATTGCTTATTCCAGCACTGAGAGAGGATGTCTCTATCCACAATGGGGGAGGGATCTGCAGCAGGGATTGCTGGGATGCATCCGGCCTTCTGGACTTGTACCCTTTGCACTGGGGTGTCTCTAACCGAGGAGTGGCATGAAGCGGACAACTCCAGACGACCCAGGCCGAAGCTTTGGTTAAAACAGAATAGAGACGTGGGTCTTTACTGTCAGGCAGCACCTTGTTGGTGCTGACTTGGCAAATGAGGCCTGGCACAGAGCTGCCTTCAAGACTCTACCTTCACCCCATCTAGGAGCATTGTTGAGGTGATGATCACATGCTGGGCTGCTTGTAGTAACTCAGGGACACCTCTTAGGTTGTCCCCATAAAATCGCCTTGGGCTGAAGATCCTTAACTGACCATGTGCATGAGGGTAGTGTGTTCCTAGAACAAAAGCAAGGATTTCATTGGCAGCAGAAAGGCCACTGGATGGACAGTAACCGCCCTGCTCCTGTCTACTTTCCAGTGCCAACTGTAGATGGTGGTACAAGCTAAAGAGTCTCCGAACACCAGCCGGGGGCCCACAGCTCAGAGGTGGAGCATGAACCTTGGCTGGGACATTCCAACCTTGCTGTGGTAGCAAAGGTCGAGAAACTGATTGAGGTCTGCCTTAGTGCTCTGGCCAGGGGAGTTATACTCAGATTGACACTAAAGTTAAATAATTAGGATTTAGGGTTTTTTCATTTAGCCCAGGCTGCCTTTGAACTCATTGAATATCAGATTTCAGTTATGAGCCACTGTGCCTGCCTTTTTACAGCCACTGTTTAGATGCCTTTGCATCATACTTTGTTCCACTTCAAACACTGTTAAATATAAAAAATTTTTTTTCAACATTTTAAAATGAATATTTATGTATGTATATGTATATATTGATATATAACCCAGGCTTGCCTTGTACTTGCGCTCTCCTCCTGTATCTGCTTCCTAAGTGCTGCTATTACAGAGGTGGGTAACACCATATCTGGTCTAAATTTCAAAAATAAACATTTATTTTTTTTCTTGTTCTTTTTTTTGTACTTTGTTTAAATGAGCAACAAGATCTCAGGAATCTCAAGAACTTGAATTTTAAAAAAAAAAGTTAATTCCTTGGGCCAAGGAGCTGGTTTAGGGTAAAGGCACTTGATTAGAAACCTGCCAACCTGAGCTTGATCCCCAGAAACCACATGGGGGAAGGAGTCAGTTCCCAAAAGTCCTTTGACCTCCTCACATCTCCTGCTGTTGCATGCTGTGTGTGTGTGTGTGTGTGTGTGTGCGCGCACACACACACACCAAATAAATAAATAAATGTAAATGGAAGGCATCTTTTCCAAATAGAAAAGTAAATGCAATAAATCTGAAGTTACCTTAAATATTCCAGAAACGTTAAAAATGGATGGATTCATTATGAAGGTAGTGTTGATGCTTTGGTTCTGATTCTCTTAGACTTTTCTATCCACCTTTTTGTATTTTCTGTGTGACTAAAAGGTGGGTAGCTACTTGAAATCAAGTTGGGGCTGGGGATGTAGCTCAGTGATTGAGCGCTTACCTAGTAGGTGTTTGGCCCTGGGTTCAATCCCAACATGGAGGGGGGAAGCCAGTGTTCACACACACACACACACACCAGGGATCTTGCACCTTGGTCCAGCTGTGTAGCGGGGTTGTGGGTGGAAGGGGTGGGGGGCTTTTTTGTGTGTGCTAGCTTCTCAACAGGCTCCTGAGCATCTATCCAATGGAGTCCTGCAGAGGGACTGGTCTTGGGATCTTTGCTTTCTGTTCTTACCAACACAGATCAAGAATTGAATCCTTAGTGGATTTTCCAAGTTTTTAGTTCAGAGACCTCTGACCTCAATTGGATTGGTGGCCAAAACGTCTTTGCTGGCTTAAGACAATGTTGGTCTCAGTTGGGCAGTGGTGGTGCACACCTTTAATTCCAGCACTCAGGAGGCAGAGGCAGGCAGATCTCCACGAGTTTGAGGCCAGTCTGGTGTTAGTTCCAGGACAGCCAGGGCTACACAGAGAAACCCTGTCTCGAAAACAACAAACCAATAATAAAAAAAAAAAGAGCGTTGGGCTCATTAGTATTTCTAGGACCGCACAATTCTCAGGACATCCAATGTAGCTCTGCCGCACCTGAAGTCTGGGCAGCAGGGTGCTGAACTGGATGCCAGGAAAGCAGATGGTGATGCACAACATGCCTTAGCACACACACCCGGCCCCGCTGGCAGAGAATATGGGGAAGAGAAAGGAGGAAACGTGATTAGGAAGGAAGAACACCAAGCTCAGCTCAGTGAGAAACCTCTGCAGCAGCAGGAATGGGGAAACAGTCACACTGCGAATTCTGCCACAGGCCCTGGTGGAGCTCGGCGGAGGGTTTAACTGGGTGTGTTCAGGCCAAATGTGGTTTTCTGCAGGAAACTGCTGGGAACAGCGAGGGATGGGGGTGGGGACCAGTCAGCTTGATGAAAAAATAAAAAATGCTGGTCACGTGTGCATTCAACCCACTCGTAGAATTGTCTGGCCTTACTTCCCCTTGCTAAGGCTGAAATGAGGGTGGAGAGAGAGTTGTCTGCCTCCCTGGGTTCTGGTTCCTACAATTTGCAAGACCAAAACGAAGACAGGGACAGCGCTGGGATTCTGACAGGCAGAATGTTCGCTGTGCGAGGCCATCCGTGGAAGGATGTTACATCTCCTGACGCAGTGTCCCTGCTGGAGACCGTGCAGTGGGCACTGCAGACCTGTGGATGCTGACAGAAATGTAGCAGCAGGGTTAATGCAGAGAGAGGACCAAGGAAGGCCTAGCGCACAGAGTGCATGAAACAGGGTCGGTCCTGACACTCCTGGGAGACCATGGAATTGACCACGCGCGTAGGCGCCAGTGCTACCCAGGCTTGGCAGGGATAGGTTCCCAAGACCCTCAGGCTGGACGCCCGGATGGTCTCAAATGTGGACGTGACGTAGACTTCAGCGCGGGCACTAAGCCAGACAGCCAGCAAGCCCGCAGCCGGAGACGCTCAGCAACAGCAGCAGGAGCTCCGCGAGGATCTCGGGATCTGACTGCACGATTCTACTGCAGGCCAGGTCCTGAGCAAGTAGGAGACTGGCTGCACAAGCGGAAACAGATCCACGGTCACGCAGTACCCAGTCCGCGCTCGCGGCACTGTCCCCACCCAACTGCCGAGTCCCGGCCCACCCTCCGCCCTTCGCCCTGCTCCGCCCTGCCGGCTTCTACAAGGCTTCACCTCTAACCCCGCCCTCCAGCTATCTTGGCCCCGCCTCGTCCCAGCGTGCCGTGCGCATGGCATATAGGAAGCTGGCGTGGCGCAGCGATAGCGCGCGGTGGCCTGTGGGCGGGACTTCCGGCCCGATGAATCGTCTTCCGGCCGTGCTTGATGGGTCTGGCCGGTCTTCTGACATGAAGGTGAGCCCGGCGGCGGCGGCGACGCCTGCTCGTTCGTGGACTGCCTCTGCTTCCGCGTCACGATGCGGGAACGCCGGGCAGCGAGGCTCTCTCCGGACAGAACGGGCCGAGTGTGAGCGGGAAGGAGAGCGCGTGGATGAGAGCGTCTGAGGGGGCTGCGAGTGTGAGGGTGAGGGAGTGTGTGAGAATGAGCGGTGTGAGGGTGAGAACGATGTGTCAGTGCGAGAATGAGCGGTGTGAGGAGGATAAACAGATGTGAGTGTGAGCCAGTGTGAGAATGAGCAGGTGTGAGGAGGATAAACAGATGTGAATGTGAGCTAGTGTGAGAATGAGCAGATGTGAGGGTGAGTGTGAGCTGGTGTGAGAATGAGCAGGTGTGAGGGTGAGTGTGAGCTAGTGTGAGGATGAGCAGGTGTGAGGGTGAATGTGAGCTGGCATGAGAACAAGCAGGTGTGAGAGTGAGTGTGAACTAGTGTGAGGATGAGCAGATGTGAGTGTGAACTAGTGTGAGGATGAGCAGATGTGAGGGTGAACTAGTGTGAGGATGAGCAGATGTGAGGGTGAACTAGTGTGAGGATGAGCAGATGTGAGTGTGAGCTAGTGTGAGGGTGAGCAGATGTGAGGGTGAGCTAGTGTGAGGATGAGCAGGTGTGAGGTTGAGTGTGAGCTAGTGTGAGGATGAGCAGATGTGAGGGTGAATTAGTGTGAGGATAAGCAGGTGTGAGGTTGAGTGTGAGCTAGTGTGAGGATGAGCAGGTGTGACAGTGAGGAAACAAGTGTGTCAGTGTGTAAAGTGAGCTGATAATGAGGGTGAGCGGCAGTGTGAGGGCCCGAATGTGTATGTGTGAGGTGAGAGCAGGTGTGAAGATGAATGGATTTGCTAGGGTGAGAATGAGTGTGAGGACAGGAACAACTGTGTTAGTGGGAACAAGGGTGAAAAAGTGTCAGGATGAGAGAAAGTCCGGAAGAGAATGTGACCTTGTCCTTGTGTAGGAGTGCCAGGGCAAGCGTGTTAACGTGAGGGCACTTTTGAGCAAACAGTAATATGAGACTGTGAGATTCACAAGTCACTATATAGACAGGAGAGAGCCGGAAGCGATGGCACAGGACTTTAATCCTAGCACATGGGAGGCAAAGGCAGGCAGATGGATCTCTGTGAGTTCTAAGCCAGCCTGGTCTACACAGTGAGTTCAGGACAGCGGGCTACATTATGAGACCTTGTCTCGGAAAAAAGGGGGGTGGGGTAGGAGGAGAAGTGGCAGGAAGTGTGTGTGTGCACGTCGGCAGTAATGAGTGTGAGCATGTGCCAGTGTGGCTGCGTGTGGAGAAGCATGGATCAGAGGTTGTTAGTTGTGTGAGTGTACATAACTTGAGGAGTCACGAGTGTGCAAACAAGTTAGTGGGGCTATAGTGGATGCATGAGCTCAGTGTGGCAGAATGGTGGCTGGCAAGCCCAGCCTGAGGTAGGAGGGTATACAGCAAGTTGTGTGGGTTCCTTCAGGTTTGCTGGGTGCATGAGGCCGCGTCTTACCCTCAGCACACCCTCAAACCTTGAAGACTATCCTGGAACATTTCCAAAGGACTTTCCACAGGTCTCTAGATTGGCGCCAATGGGTCCAAGAGACAGTGTGCTCTTGACGGAGCTGGAACTTGAGCCATCCTTTAGCGGTCATGTTTGCATTGCCTTGTGCACTTGGTCATGGTGTGGTAGCCATAGCCCCAAGGCTTAGTGGGCTGCCCCCTGCATTGCTCTCCTCGTCTGTGAATGGGAACAACACTGATACCTGGGTCCTGAGCTGTGGCGAGAACTTGTGGGTAACTCACCAGGTTTGGCATGCAACATATGGTCAATAAATGTCACCTGGGGTTGTGATCATCCTGTTTCTTATGTCACCTTCATTTCCAACCATGCACTCACCTACCTTTTCATATGAACAGTTTGCTCCTAAATGTGTCCTCAAAAGTAAGAATGTAGGATGACTGTCATGTTTGCTATAAGAGCAATGAATCTATTAAAGAACTCAGAGGGATGAAAATGTGGCCCAGTGTTTGCTTAGTATGTGTGGAGCCATGGATTTGATTCCTGGCACTAAAACACTAATAGGTGGTGGTAGCTAACAGTCAGGCACATCAGTCAGCATCCCTCAAAAGTCTTTTAATACCAAAGCAGGAGATCAGTCTGAGGGCCAAAGGCCATCTTTTTGTTATTGTTGTTTTGATACAGGATCTCTTAGCCCAGCCAGGCCTTGAACTCAACTGCATAGGTACAACTGACCTTGTACTCATTTTTTTTAAGACCTTATACTCTTAATCTTTCTGCTGCCATCTTCCTAGTGCTGGCATCTCAGATTGACCCACTATGCCCAGTCTAAAGCTAGTTCTTTCCTTTTTTACTTTTAAAAAGTGGTTTATTTATTTTATGTGTATTAGTGTTTTTGCTGGGGTGTCAGAGCCCTTGGAATTGGAGTTACACACAGTTGTGAGCTGCCATGTGGGTGCTGGGAATTGAACCCGGATCCTCTGGAAAAGTAGCCAATGCTCTTAACTGCTGAGCCATCTCTCCAGCCTACCCCACTTGTAGTGTTCTCACCAACTTCATTTGTGTGTGTGTGTGAGTTCTGCATGTTTGTCTGTGCTCCGAGTGTTTGCAGTGCCCGAAGAGGTCATTAGATCCCCTGAGACTGGAGTTGGGCAGCTGTCAGCTGACTTGTAGATGCTGGGAATCAAGCTCAGGTCCTCTGGAAAAGCAACCAGCGCTCCTAACTGCTGAGCCATCTCTCTAGCCCCTGAAAGCTAAGTCTTAAAAGAGAACTGAAGTCAACTCTGATTAGCTTCTTTAATCTGCACACATGCAACAGATAAATACACAGTTTGCACACATTAATGCATTTCTTTGTAGGAAGCACCTTACATATCTTGCTTCAAGTCCGCTTGAGGAAGATTTGAAAGCTTCTGCTGTAACTGTCGGCCTCACTAAGACAGTCCTTCCAGTGCTATGGGATCTGTAGCCCCACATGGTTGTAAGCCACCATGTGGATGCTGAGAATTGAACTCAGGTTCTTTGAAAGGGCAGCTGGTGCTCTTAACCACTGAGCCATCTCTCCATCCCTTAAAAAGTTGTTTGGTTTTTTTTTTTTTTTTAAGTACACATAGATGTTTGTGTCTGTGTGAGCATGTGAGTGCAGATGTTTACAGAAATCAGAGAGGGGTGTCAGATCCCCTGGAGCTGGGGTTACAGGTGGTGGTGAGCATCTGCTGTGAATGCTGGGAAATCTAACTCAGGTCTTCTGCAGGCACAGAGCATCCTTTGAGTTGCTGAGCCATCTCTTCAGCGCATCCCATCTCCCTTATTTTTTGGCAAGTGGGCATTTGGAGTTGAATGCAAGGCCTTATGTGTTCTAGAAGACTGCCGAATTACCAAGCTACATTCCCAGCCTTTCCTCCTTATTTTGAGAAAGGGTCTTGATGAGTGATCTAAACCGGCTTAGAAGTCTGTAGTACAGACAGGTCTTAAACTTTAGATCCTTGTACTTCAAGTCCCAAGTAGTGGGGTTCTAGGCCTGGGCCCCCAGGCTAGGCTTCTTTCACCCTTTCTTCCTGTAGGTATAAGGTCTCAGGCCAGGGGATAAGGAGGTGGTAGGCCAAGGGCCTTTTGATGAGGTGAACAGAGGCTCAGCTGCAGGTCTAGATAACAGATATTAGTAGAGACTCAAGATCACAGGGAACCTGGACATACACTCAGTCCTGGACTACTTACCCCTGGTTTCTTATTACTTTCCTTCTGTGACCCAGTTCTTCACCCAGGGGAGAGAAGCCTTGCTTATGTAGGTGCAGAGGCTAAAGACATCCTTGGGAACTAGGGTAGTCACAGGCTCAAACTGGCCAAGCAAGCTGTATGTTTTCCTGGGCCACTGGTCCCAAGCCTATATTGTGGTCAGGTTTTCCCATTCCCTGGGGCTACGAACCTCGGAGTTGAAGCTTCACAATTGTGAAGACAGGGTGGGCGAGCTGGGTAACGTGAGATACAGAATTATCTCCTCTTAATTCTCATTTTGTCATGGAGGAAAAACTGGTGGGATGGGAGACCAGGCTGAGAGAATCATAGATCTTACCCCTCTAAACAGCCAGTTTTTAGAGCAAACAGTGCCTTTGCTGGAGGCTTCAAGCATCCGGTATTATTTTATATACTCTACAGTTTTTTTCCTAAGTCCTCAGTGCCTGAGGTCTAGATTTTCTGCTGGTTTTGTAGTTAATGGAATCTTCCTGGTTTGCCTTACTCAAAGACCACTTATTAGTCATAGGTCCACACAGGTGTGTTGGTTGGTGTCCTCAAGGCTTACGGCCACAATCTTAGCTTTCCACAGGTCACCCCAGGAGCAGTCTCAGGGAAGTGACAGCAACGGGAAGTAGAAGGGAAACAAGCAGCCAGCCTGGGAGGTCCTGGGAATGGGTGGGCAGGCATTGGAGTGGGCCTGCCTCTAAGGTACTGTTAATGGCTCATACTCTGCCTGGCTGCCTTTTCTGGAGCCTTTCAGCCAAGGATTCTGGCATCTTTAGGTGCTCTTGACCACAGAGGAAAACTGTATGCTCACCTGTTGGGCTGGGTCAGTCTCCACAGAACCCTCCTGGGGTTATGTGAGTCTCTTTAGCTTGGTCTAGTAAACTGTGTGTTGCCAGAAACATACAACTAGATTGATACACTTCTGCACACCTTGTCTTGAAGTCCCACGAAGGATTGACAGCCCAGATGGTCCATGTTTATCCAGAATCTCCTAGAACCTAAAAGTGAATTGTACAACTAATGAAAATTCGGTGCAGAAAATAGAGGTGAAAGGAAACGACCCGTAGATCCCTATCAGCTTCTACTTTTGCTCCTTATATACTTTATGTGCGCACTATGCACATAAAAACAAGACAGCTGGGCTCGGATGACGGTGTGTGTATGCCTGTCGTCCTGTCACTGGGAGGCTGAAGCAGGAGGATCTTGAGTTGGAGACCAGCTGGGATGTTCCTAATAAGATCCTGCCTCAAGCAAATGACAACAGGCTGTGCTGCATGAATGCAGTTTGTGGTGTTTTTGCATTGATCACCATCATAGGCACCGTTATGCTCGTTTGAGTTCCAGTATCAGAGGTTTTGGGTCCCTAAGCTTGATTCCTGTGGGGGGGGGGCGGGGGGGGGGGCAACGACAGACAGACAAGTTCTTTGAAATGGAACTTGTAAAAGGAAGGAAGTGTATGGTGGACAGTGTAATATTTATGGCCACATTGTCATTCAAAGGCCTTTCCCAGCGAAATTCCCGCTGAGCCCAAGAGTGAGTTGTTTTCCCAGGAAGCATTCTTAACCCTTCACATACTGAGTGGAGACGCCATCTTAGGTTTCACCTGTGTTTTGTTCCTTTATTCCCAGGCTTTTAAGTATCTCTATATTTGAAACCTCTTCTTGTATTTATAGTGGGACGTTGTTTACTGGAATGTCTTTTTGGTCCATTTGTTTGCTTGTTTATTTTTGAGATAGAGTTTCCTGTAACAGACTGGCTTCCACATCCATATCTGACCTTGGAACTCCTGATCCTGCTGCCTCTACCTCTCTAAGTTCTGGGTTACAGGCACGTGCTACCACACCAGGCTTTTTTATTTATAACATAAAAATTTATTTTTATTTCCTTGGCTGTTGTTTGATCCCAGCACTCGGAAGGCAGAGGCAGATAGATCTCTAGTTCAAAGCCAGCCTGGTCTACAGAGTGAGTTCCAGGCCAATCAAGGTTACTACACAGAGAAACCCTGTCTGGAAAAACCAAAAAAATTTTTGAATATTATGGATAATTATGGGTAGAAATTTGTCAAATGTGTCCCAAATAAGGTGGGTTTGTTGTTGTTGTTGTTTGGTTTTTTTTGGTTTTTTTTTTTTTTTTTTTTTGAGACAGGGTTTCTCTGTAGCTTTGGAGCCTGTCCTGGAACTAGCTCTTAGACCAGGCTGGACTCGAACTCAATGAGATCCACCTGCCTCTGCCTCCCTAGTGCTGGGATTAAAGGCGTGCGCCACCACCGCCCAGCTGCTTTTTACTTTCTAAATGAAAGTTTTACTTATCTTTTTTAAAAATTTAAGGCAGGGTCTTGCTGTGTTGCCCAAGCGAGCCATGAACTCCTTGGGCTCAAGCAAGCTTTTTGTTTCAGCCTCCCCAGTAGTTGAAACTATAGGCACTTGACACAGTGCCCAGCTTTGAAAGTTACACATTTTAAAAACTTTATTTTTATTTCATGAGCGTTGGTGGTTTTGCCTGCATGTATGTCTGTGTAAGGGTGTCAAATCCCCTAGAACTGGAGTTACAGAAAATTGTGAGCTGCCATGTAAGTGCTAAGAAGTGAACCTGGGTCCTCTGGATAAGAAGTCAGTGCTCTTAACTGCTGAGCCATTTCTCCAGCCCTGAAAGTTACACATTTTTAAATACTGAACTCTGGTGACACTTTCTTTTGTATACTTTCTCCTTATTGATATACTTGAAAACTGCTTCTCTGCCCTGGGATTACATAAGTAGTTGTCCATAGTTTGTTCTAGCACCTTCTATGACTTCATTATTTCATACTTCAGCCTCATTGCTGCTGAAGTCTCTTTAGATTTGTGGGGAATGTGGGAGTCAGTTTTCCTAGTTGGCTGGCTGGTTTGTGTTGGGAAGACATCTTTAGACAGCTTGCAATTGTCTGAGGGGACCTGGTGATCTGGGCAGGGAAATCTAGAAGTTCTAGAGGCTTAACTTTAGTAGGAAGGGCTGGCCTAAAGGCCCTGAGGACTTAAGCCCTATTAGAATAAGTACAGTTGTCTGTTCATGCTGTATTTCTGTTCTGGTCATCTGCCTTCATGTACTCCTTTCTGCAGCCCCCTGGACCTAGAAATTGGTTCCTTCTGTGACACGCCCACCATGTGGCCACTTCTTCATGTCCTCTGGCTTGCTCTGGCCTGTGGCTCCGTTCACACCACCCTGTCAAAGTCAGATGCCAAAAAAGCTGCCTCAAAGATGCTGCTGGAAAAGGTAGGGAACTTGAGGTGACCACAGTGGCTAAGAGCTAACTTGTCCTACCTGGCTGGGACCTTTGTGAACCAGGAGTGTCTTGGCTCCTGGCTCCTACACAGCTTTCTGACAAGCTAGCAGCGTGCCGGTAGGCAGCCTGCGTGACTCTGGGAATGACTCTCGCTGAGGCTGTGAGTTTACAGCCTCTGGAACTGGAGGAAACAGGCCCTTTGGTATCATTATCCATCCTCCTTACTCAGACTCTGTATGCTGTGACATTTTCCATCTTCTGTCTGCTGTCACTATTCCATGGTTGTTGAATTCTCTCATCTTTACAGTTCCAAACTGTGTTTCTGTCATGACCCTTGTGATGTTCTTTTGGGACATTTCTAGGGATTGCAAACCCAAATGCGGTCCCCCATCCAGATCCCTCCTTAGCCCCAGTAGTCCCCATGCTGCTGACCAGGCTGCTGACACAGGACCACACCTATGACCCAGGCCTGAACCGATAGATGCTCTGTACTTTGGGGCAGAGAACCCATACAGTGGGCATCTCTATCTGTGCTGGATGGTTTTATGTGAACTTGATACAAGCTAAAGTCATCCAAGAGGAGGGAACCTCAATTAAGAGATTGCCTCCATAAGATTGGATTGTAAGCAAGCCTGCAAGGCATTTTCTTAATTTGTGATTGATGGGGGAAGGTCCAGCCTATTGTAGGTGGTACCATCCCTGGCTGGTGGTCCTGGGTTCTATAAGAAAGCAGACTACACACAAGCCATGATGAGCAACCCAGTTAGCAGCACCATTCATGGCCTTTGCATCAGTTCCTGCCTCCTACCTTCAGGTTCCTGCCCTATTTGAGTTCCTGTTCTGACTTCATTCAGGGATGAACAGTGATATAGAAATGTAAACCAATAAAATCCTTTCCTCACCAATTTTCTCAATTCATGGTGTTTCATCACAGCAATAGAAACTCTGTCTCTCACAGGAAGACCAGGGAGTCAAACACTGGGAAATCAGGGAAGGCTACAATGGGCCCCCAAAGTGTGGACAGAACTGGCCAGCTGAGAACCTGATGGAAGATTTCTAGGAGCAGCGGTGGGGTAGAGGCAGGCATATTAGCATCCTGGTTGGGAGATGCAGGTAGGGCTTGGCCAGTGGGATAGCATATGTTTGACACATCCTCAGTGTATGGACCTATGGTGCCTAGATGCCCAGTGTTCTTGAGTAAATGTCAATCTTCATATGTAGAAGGAGCCACGGTAGCCTCCTGCCAGATCTCCAGCTCAGATTAAGGTATGAATAGCCCCTGGGAAATGCTGCTTTGTTCGCTGAGTGCTAGAGCCCTTCTAAATTAGTCATCTACTGTGGCCTTAGTCCTCTACCTATAAGGTCTTTAGGTGAGTAGTGCCATGTTAATCCAGAGACATGGTCTGCAGCCAAACAGAAAGAACAGACTTGCTGCTGCTCCTGCTGCTTCTAATGCCACAATTCATGGTGAGAACAGATATTAGACAGCTTTCTTCTCTCCCTTTTGTTTCAGACTCAGTTTTCAGATAAACCTGTCCAAGATCGGGGTCTGGTGGTGACGGACATCAAAGCTGAGGATGTGGTTCTTGAACATCGTAGCTACTGCTCAGCAAGGGCTCGGGAGAGAAACTTTGCTGGAGAGGTCCTAGGCTATGTCACTCCGGTAAGTCAGAGTTTTGTGGTGCCAAACCGGGCTGTCCTCCTGGCTGGTGTTTTCTCCCTGGCTGCTGCTCCTGTGAGACTGTAGGAGAGATGCTAGCATAGAAATGTCAGAGGGGAGGGTACCATGGTTTTCTTCGGGCTTGCTCCCTGTGGCTTCAGGAGATTCCCCTCCCCACAGCAATTCCTCCTGAGTGTAGAGAGGACTCTAGGGCTGTCTAGTCGAAGTGGGGGCTTGTAGAGCCCCAGTGAAGGGACATCAGCCTAGATCCCAGGCAGTGGGTTACAATCCCAGGAGTTTTGTAAAGGGAGAGAAGGAAGCCCAGGCAGGGAACTGATGGTAGCTCAAGTCCTGCACTGTTGATAATGATGTGTAGTAGGAGGCCACTTGTTTGTTTCCGACTGCTCAGCCCCGAAGTAATCACATAGTACCCATATTATATGCAATACTGTTTGGCCAATAGGTTAAGCGTATTTCTGGCTAACTCATATCTTAAATTAACCCATCTCCATTAATCTGTGTATCACCACAAGGCTGTGACTTACCAGGTAAAGTTCCAATGTCTGTCTCCAGTTGGGCTACATGTCTTCTCCTGACTCCGCCTTCTTTCTCCCAGCATTCAGTTTAGTTTTCTCTGCTTAGCTAAGTTCTGCCTTACTACAGGCTAAAGCAGTTTCTTTATTCATTAACCAATAAAAGCAATACATAGACAGAAGGCCCTCCCACACCACTGATGGCTGCCCTGGACATGTCCAGAGCATCAAGTGACAGCAGCATGGCAACACTGTTCTTTCTCTCCCCTCTCTTTCCTCTACCAGTGGAACAGCCATGGCTATGATGTTGCCAAAGTCTTTGGGAGCAAGTTCACACAGATCTCACCAGTCTGGCTACAGCTGAAGAGACGTGGTCGTGAGATGTTTGAAATCACAGGCCTCCATGATGTGGACCAAGGTTTTTCCACTTCTTTTTATCTGTGTGCTCTGAGGGCTAAGAAGAGTATGATAGTGTGCACATGTGTCTGTGTGAGTATAAAAGTGTACTATGTGTGGGTGTGGATGTGTTTGTGCGTGTCTGAGAGTATGTGACTCTGGTTATGTGCTTGTTTTGTTTTTGAGACAGAGTCTGACTATGTAGCCCTGGCTAGCCTTGAAATCACAAAGATCCACCTGTCTCTTCCTCCCAAGTGCTACCACACCCAGCTAGGTATCATGACTAGTGAGTATTAGTGTGAATATGTTGATTGTGACTCTGCTGTTATAGGCCTGTAATCCCTGCTACTCAGGAAGTTGAAGCAGGAGAATTATAAATTCAAGGCCTATGTGGGTATGACTCTGGATGTGATTGTAGGAGTGTGACCATGAGAGATGTCAAGTGTGACTAGGTATGTACGTGGGTGTGAGTGGAGGGACATGTAGTTTGCCGTCTCACACCACATGGTCTGCCAGGTAAAGATAGTCCCTGAGGTGATCACCACTGTAAGGTCCTCTGTGTGGTCAGCTATAGGAGGTGAGAGACTGTCCAGTAGATGACAGACTGAAGAGCACTGGGAATTTGTGTCCTTTCCTTCCTTTCTGACTCTAGACCCGGGAGCTGTTGTTCCTTCTCATGAATGTCAGGGCTGCATGTGAGCGTAAGGAAGGCAAGTTGTACAGCTGAGCAGTGAAATGATTGGCTCCCCCTTGTCAGTCTCTTCCTTAGTGTTCTGCCTTTGGGCCAAAGAGGAGCAGAGGCTAGAGAAGGACAGCTCACTGCTGACACCTGCTCTTGAGGAGCCTGGTCCACACAGCTGAACCACGGAATTGATAGGAGAGGGCTACCTGGTTTTGGAGTTCTCCGATGCTGTGAAGACCTGGGAATGACGATGGGAGGAAGGGACTGGGGGCAGGAAGAGGGAGTGGTGTAGAGGAGATAGAGGGTAGGAGTAACTGTAAGGCTGCCTCTGGGCTGGGACAGGAGTGGGCAATGGTCTGGATCTTTGGACTGGACATATGCTGTATACTGACTGTCCCTTTCATCTCTAACAGGGTGGATGCGAGCTGTCAAGAAGCATGCCAAAGGCCTGCGCATAGGTGAGTCCAGCAGGCCTGGGCATGGTCAGGAGAGCAGCCTCAGCCATACTATGTAGATGGCACAACCTTCCGAGGGTCGACCTAGGGTCCTTTCACATTCCTTCCCATCTAGGCTATGCCACTTGAGGGTAAATCTCACCCTTGAATGCTCTGAGCAGTCAGCTGAGCTTGACCACCAACTCAAGCACCTCCTTCTTTGGCTGGTGATTTTCCTGCATAGTCCTTTCTTCCTTCTTTCTTCCTGTCCAGCAAGCGTTACTGAGTTTCCTGGAGCCAGACCCTAGACTGGGCCTGCCTGAGGGTGACCTTGTCCCTACCTTTCCTATGCCTCTGAAGCTCACAACTGGTATGGGGAGGAAAATTTTCCCAAAGAACAGCATGAACCTGAGGACAGCAGAAGAAGCCTGTGAGACTCAGGCTTAGGGGAAACTACTGGAGGCTCAGAAGCAATGACAGGAAGGGGCCTGGCCTTCCCCTCCTGTGGCGCAGGAGTGGAAGCTACCAGGTCAGACTGAGGTAGAGTAACAGCAGCAAGGATCTAGATGAACTGGGGTCTGGCCCAGGCAGTTTCCTGAAAGGTGGAGCCCTAGGAGTATTTGATATGTTAGCATCTCCTTGTCCCCCTCCTTCCTCCTGCCTTGGATAGCCTCCCTGCTTGTCACTGGTCTGGAAGCCAAGGGGGTACCTTTTTGCAAACAAGTAGCAGAAGGTAATTCAGTGTTTCATAGCCACAATCTTTCTGTGTGCTCTCTCCTGCTACCAGTGCCCCGGCTTCTCTTTGAAGACTGGACTTACGATGATTTCCAGAATGTCTTAGACAGTGAGGATGAAATAGAAGAACTCGGCAAGACTGTGGTACAGGTGGCAAAGGTGAGACGTGCACTCCTCAGGACCTGTAAGTGCCCATAAAGCTTGGAGCCCAGCCACCAGGAGCCCAGCCACCAGGCCCCACTTCTCCAACAGGCTGTACCTCCCACTCCCCACTCTCCTACTCATTTGCTTCCCTCTTTGACTGAGGCTCCCAAAGGGCCCACACCTGGCTCCTCTTTTTTTTTTTTTTTTTTTCTTTTTGTGGTTTTTCAAGACAGAGAGTTTCCCTGTAGCTTTGCAGTCTGTTCTGGAACTCTCTCTGTACACCAGGCTGGCCTTGAACTCACAGAGATCTACCTGTCTCTGTTTCCCGACTGCTGGGATTAAAGATGTGCACTGCTACTGTCTGGCTTTTTGGTTTTTTGACAGGGTTTCTCCATGTAATAGCCTTAGCTAGCCTGGAACTCCCTCTGTAAACAGGCTGACCTCAAACTTACAGAGATCCACTTGCTTCTGCTTCCCAAGTGGTGGGATTAAAGACCTGTGCCACCATGCCCAGTGCCTCTTTTTTTTTTTTAAAAGAGAAAGACAGACAGACAGACAGACATATTTATTTTTGTGTGTACATGTAATGGCACACTTTTTTTTAAATATTTATTTATTATGTATATAATATTCTGTCTGTGTGTATGTCTGCAGGCCAGAAGAGGGCACCAGACCTCATTACAGATGGTTGTGAGCCACCATGTGGTTGCCGGGAATTGAACTCAGGACTTTTGGAAGAGCAGGCAATGCTCTTAACCACTGAGCCATCTCTCCAGCCCTGTAATGGCACACTTATTTGTAGAGGGCAGAGAGACAACTTGCTGAGTTATTCTTTCCCACCTCATGAATTCCAGACATCAAACTCAGGTTTTCAGTCCTGACAGAAAGCATCCTTACCTGCTAAACAATCTTAGTGGCCTTTTTTTTTATTTAAATTTTTTGGGACATATCTCACATAGCTCAAACTGGCCTTTGAATTCACGATGTAGAACTGAGGCTGGCTTCGAACTTCTGATCCACCAGCCTCTACATCCAGGACTGAGATTACAAGTGGTATGACCTGGCTCCTCTTACCTGACTTTTTTTCATGGATGTCTTCTTTGCAACCTGTTTCATCCAGGGTGGATAGCATAAGCCCCACTCAGACTATACCCCTCTCTTGCTCATAGCCGTGGGAGTCCCAAAGGTGGGATAGTATTTGTCTCTAGGCCCAGAAAGCTTCCTTTGGCTAAAACCCCATAACTCTCCCTGGGGTGGGCCCATCCCTGCTGGCCATCAGTATGCCTGGGCTACAGCAAGGGTGGAGAAGTGTGGGCAACTGAGCACCTTTGCCCTTCTGGCTGCCATGTGGTACCTCCTCCCCATGCTGCTTGCTTCAGAGGAATTAATGAATGTGTAGTGCAGACTAGGTCTTGCCTTGTGAGGAAGTGATTGGGCTACTTTGCCAGGTGGCACAGCCAGTGGCTTCTTCCTGTCTTCCCTTAATCCTCCTAGATTCCCATTTCTCCTACCTGCACGTTTCTTTCAGAACCAGCATTTTGATGGTTTTGTGGTGGAGGTCTGGAGCCAGTTGCTGAGCCAGAAGCATGTGTGAGTGAGATTGTGGGCCCCTATGTTTGGAGGAGCCTAAGGGAAGACCAAGGGAGAGGGAATAGGCCTGGGAGGGCCTTCCTTCCTCAGCTTCTGGGCTCTGGGTTGGGGATGAGACCCTGCAAAAGGTAGAGGCCTACTCAGAAGCCAGGAATAGCCATGAGGCAGGCAGATTGTCCTGACCACATCACTGTGCTAGTCTGGAGGCCCCTTCTGAATGGCTAAAGGAAATGAGGGACCATCACCCAAGAGGAATCAGTGAGAGAAGGGTGGCCAGGTCTGTGCTACAGATGTCCAGCTAAACCCAAGTAGAGATTTCCTCACTGAGCACAAAGGAGACTCCCAGGAACATTGAAAAGAGGCTGACTGTGGCCAAGACCTGGGGTGTGATGGTCGGTGTCTACTGGGGAAAGAATGTCAAGCGCTTGGGAGTTGTCTGCTGGGAGGAGGCTATAGAAGTCCTCACATCTCCTTGCTCCCATAGTACTGGCCAGCAGACAATGCATCTGACACTCACTTTGCCAGTGAGACCAGGAAAGGAGGGAATCATGGAAAGTGCCCGCAGCTCCAGCACAGCTGGAGACTGACCATAGCACTGAGGAAAGGCCCCTCCTCGATCCTTAGCTCGGGTTCTTTGCCTAATCTGAAACAGATACCTTTTCTAACTCTGCCAAGTTGGGAGTTCTGCCCTATAGAAGATGACATAAGAACATTTGCCCTGTTTAGGGCTGGTGCTGTCTGGGCACACCCTCAGTAGAGGTTTGTGCAGCCCATAGCTGCAGAGCCCAGGTGTTGGGCAGTAGAGGAGTCAGCTCCACTTCTCTTCTGTGTAAGGGAGTCCACTTATGCTTCCTAAGCCACAGCTGGTCCTTTACTGTCTCACAAGGTTCTGGGCTCCCTCCCCTTGTGTTACTCTTAGAAGCTTTGCTGTATACAGAAGACTGTAAGTCTCAACTCTGCCCACTTGGAGGCAGCATCCCCACACGACTCTCCTGTGGTCTGCAAGGGAAGTCCTGGTTTAGATGAAGCACTGTAGGGGTGGGGATGAAAAGGACATTTGATGAAAGGATGTCATCATTCTGAGAGCCCAGAGGAAGGTATTCCTAAAGCTAGGACTGAGCCTTGCCCTTAATGAAAGACCCCAACCAGGGAACACCACAGGAGAAGTGTGTTCCTGAGTTAGTGGGGAACTTTCTGCCTGCAGTGCCCCTGAAGGACCCCAGTTCTGACCTGAGGGTTAGGTGCCCCAGACTCTCAGTCATGTGACATCTCCAGGCCCAGCTTTGTGTTTTTGCTGGGCATAGAGCCCCACCAGTGCTGACTCTGCTGCCAGCCATCCCTTCTTTTAATTCTGGAGACTACAGATCTATTAATCAGAGACTAGCGATAATTCATTTGTGTTTCAGCACATTAAGTAGGCAGCGAGTCACAGCTGCATTGTGTCTGGGCTCCCAATGGATCATTAATATCAGATAGGGAGGTCTAGGGGTGGGAGTCTCAGCATCCACAGTAGGAGGGGTGGAGGTAGGAGCAGCCTGCCTGGGCCTTTGTGCTCAGAACAGTGGACAGCTGTTTGCACAGCAGTCATGGGGCTGAGGCATAGGTAGTGGCCAGGTCCTGAGCAGCAAAAGCCATCTGGTTTGTGGTTCTTTTGGACACTGTCCCAGGATGGACATGGCTGTGGTAAGACACCGTGGGAATGGTTAGGGGGATTACTGCTCTGACTGCCATTTCCTGCCTCTCACTATGACATGCATCTGGCTTGGATTTGAAGAGCTAAGTCAGCCTGTTTGGTACATATATGCCTGCCCTTCATCCAAGGTGATGGTAGGGCCCATGACTCTTTGTCTCAGGAGACAGCCCAACTTTCCCAGAGCATAGTGGATGTGTCAGGGAACTGTGTGACTCATTTCTGGGGTCTTTCCTTCAGATTGCCATCTGTCACAGTCATCTGTTCTTAGGCAGATGCTGTAGACATGGCAGGAGTGGCTAGAGGCCCTTCAGGGGACCTAATTTCAGATTTCAGGTACCTATGAGACAGGTCCTGCTAGGTTCCTGTTCTGCTTAGGTTCCACACCAAAGACTCTTCAGGGAAGGAACCAAACCCCCGATCCCCATGAAGTACCAGTTTGTTTGCCCCTGAAGTAGGTAATGTTATGGGCAGCAGTCTGACGTTAGCCAGACCTAATCAGGAATTAATTCCATTTACAGGGCTCATCTCAGTAAATATCACGGGTCTTATATTAGTAATCTCCCCCAAAATGTGGCTGGCAACAGTGGCAGGGGAAGTGATGGCTATTGATGGCAGCAGTAGATTTTTGGGTTTGTCAGCTCTGTGGTAACCTTGTCTCTGGAAGATGCTGGTCCCTTGGTAAGGTTGGAGAGAAACTGCTAACCAAGTGCCTATTTTCTGTGCCCCTCAACTGGTCTCATCCCAGTGTACCAGCCCAAAAGCTGGGTTCAGTGGCTTCTGATCACATGCATTCGCTACTACTAGGCACAGGCTCAGAGCCAGGCTGCCCCCAGGATCTGTTGACTGGGACTTTTATGGGGACACTACTACTTCCAGGCCCACTAGAACTCTGTGGGGTATGCTTATAGAGTCCCTGCATCCAGAGTGGCTGTAGTGTGGGCCCTTGAGAGGGATGAGGTAGGCTCATACTTGTCTTCTGCAGACCCCTGGAACAGTCTTAGTCCCTCTTAGTCCTTAGGTCTTGGATGTCCTTGGAAAAAGATCATCCTGCTGTTTGTCCTACAGTTAGGCAGAAGGGTCTCTTTGGTGGGGTTGGCTTTCCATATTCCTGGGTTTCTGGCAGCATGGACAGCATTCTCCTGGCCCACCTGCATAAGTGGTGTGCAGGAAGCGTAAGGATGGGCTGCCCCAAAACTCTGTGTCATACTTATATTGTCACCTGCAACCTGCAAAGTATATACCAGACCAAAGAAGAACAGACAGCTGGGACTTGAGTGCCCTTAGCCCCTCATGGCTAGATTTGTCACACTAGAATCACTGATACATTGAGAACTTACAGCTCAATTTGGGCCACATCAGAGAGACTGAAGCCATTGCTGTCCAGTAGTTGGCCACAGAGAGGACTCCAGACTGTTTGCAGAGATGTACTAGGGGCAGGTCTCATGGCCAGTAGGGCACTCAGCTTTGACCCTGCAAGTGTAGAATTTGTCAACCTGTATGCCATTGGAGCTGTTCCTGAAGGTGCAGCTGTACAAGAGGGAGGGAAGACCTCCTTCACATAGGATCAGTAGAACCTCCTGAGTTGCATTGGGCCAACTCCTGTAAGATGGTCACCTTGAGGGAAGCAGCTGGTGTCAAGCATGTCACAGGCAGTCCATTAGAGGCGTAAGCAATGGGCTCCCAGAACATGCACGGAGAGAAGCTGACATTTGTCCTTGAGGTCCACCACCAGCTGCCTCCTCCACCTTCTCATCTGGTTCCCCCATCTCTTGCCTCTGGCTTTTCTGTATCTATCCCAAGGGTCCTACCCCATCTTCCTTCCCAGGGCCCCTACCTGGTATGTTGCTCAAAGTATTTTGTGCTGTTTCTCAGCCTGAAGGTAACTAGGATTCCTCGGAGTCAGTGTTCTAGCCCTTAAGTGACCCCCAAACGCCCCTTCTCTTGGGATACCCAGGTATGAGGAAAGGCAAGCTCAACTGGAGTATGGTCTCCTTTTCATCAGTCCCCTTCAGGGGTTCCCACTGAAGGGTGGTGTGGGAAACCCTGTGAAGGGACTTGGAGTTCTTCGATAGAGCCTAAGGCTAGGATTTTATCTGTTACGTTCTTGAAGCAGTGGGTGCCAGGGAGCCCCACAGTACTCTGGGCTAATCTTAATTCTCGGTTCTTGCAGAGGCCTCATCCACATGCTTACTCACTTGGCTGAGGCGCTGCACCAGGCCAGGCTGTTGGTCATTCTGGTCATCCCACCTGCTGTCACCCCTGGGTAAGTGTACTCTAGTGGAAAACAGTTGGTCAAGGGTCCACCTCTCATCAGCATGAGCTCCCCTCTCCGAAAAAAAAAAAAATATCTGGATGCTAATTACCTTCTGCTTGGTTTGTGGGGTGGGAAAAACCGACTTGCATTTCTCACCTATTTTGTCCCTCAATATAGGCATACTATTGAGAAATTCATCAACATGAGAATCTACATGTTTAGATTCATCATTATCTGTCTCTGGGACTCCAAGACACTAAGTTCAGTGCTTAGGCTGTCAGTACTTGCTATGCTTATAACATAGTACTCTATAGCTGGGGCTACTGAATGGACCTGGGTGGGCCTTTGTTCCCAGCCCTGTGAGACAGCTCCTTTGGAACCTTTGGGACAAGATGTAGTGACCTGGGTACTAAGAGTGGAGCCAAGGCAGCTGGATCCCCATGTCTACCTTGCCTAGAACGTCTCAGAGAAGTCACCAGTGTTTGGCTTAAAAATAACAAGACTGGGAAATAGGAGACTCAGAATTACCTGGGGGTAGACCTCGGGCACAGCAGGCTGAAGCAGGAATGGGACAGGAAAAGGGGTAGAACTATTGCGTGGGAGTCCTGGGAATCTTTGTGGTATCCACTAGCTTCCGGGGCAGCCCTATCTATTTGGCCCTTAACCCCTGAGATGGAAGCTGAGATCCCTGACCTACACATTGAAAGAAAACACCCTTCTCTCTTTGGGCCTTCAGCTATCTGAAATAACAGTAGCTGGATGTGGTTAGATATGCCTCCAGGGCCTGTGTTCTATCATTGGCAGGCTGATGGTGCTGCTTATAAAAGAAATGACTTGTGCCTTGCATGTTGGCAGGTCCCTTTATTCCAAGCACTTAGGAGTTGGAGCAGGCAGAGCTCTGAGAGTTCAGAGGCCAGCCTGGTCTACACAATGAGATGTCTAAAAAAAGACTTGAGTTAATGTAGCATCTGCAAGATGCTTTGGGCAGTCAATACAGACACTAGTTGCTGGAAACCTACCCTGTGTCACCTAGTGCCTCCCATTACTACAGATGATACTATACTACTCAAGCAGACCCACCAGCCCAGGGTGGTTTCCCCATCCCAACCTTGTGGGTACCAAGGCCCTTTGTAGGGCCTGGATTTTTGCCTCTTGTCTGACTTTTCTTCCTAAACCTCTCTTGGCTCTCAGCCCATTGGGGGGGACAGTTGAGCACAGCTGCGGTCTCTCCACATTGGTTTCAGGCTCCTCCCAGAAGTGCTGATCCAGAGTGCAGTGGGCTCTGGTGCCTCTAGGTAGGCACCTGGGAAGTGGAAAGCTTGAGGGCTGTCTACCACTGTGCCCAGGAGTGAGCGCTCGTAGCGTTAGGTGACACGGGGTAGGTCTCCAGCAGCTGGCATCCTTGTCAGCTGCCAAAGCATGGTGCAGGTGCTACATTAACTCATCACTTTCTGAAATTTTGAGACATCTCACTGTGTAGCCCTGGCTGGCCTGGAACTCACCATGTAGACAAGCTGAGCTGACCACGAGATGCTAAGTGAGGAGGAATCCATCTCTGCCTTGGTGGATCCCAGGTCAGGTCTGCACCTGTAGCTCAGTGATCCCGTCCTTGCCTGTGAGAGGAACCCAAGTCAGGGGTTTGTCCAGGGACTGGAGCCTGAGTTATTCTCCATGCTGCATCTTTGTGTGGAGCACTTAGACTGTCTGACGCCCTGATCCTTGAGCTTGCCTAGAACTGGTGTAATGTTGGCTGGGGTGCCATAACTGGGTGGAAACTTGGAGTGGACAGCTCAGCAGCCTGGGCAGCTGATGAGGCTCTGGTCAGGGTTAGGGTGCCAGATTTTGAGGAGGATCTCTCAGCTCAAGCATCTTCACCCAAGCTCCCAGTCCTTTGCTGGAAGTGGGTCCTGTCCTGGAAGCCGAGGCCGACTCCACCACTCACTTTGCAGTGACTGAGGCACATAGTTCTCCCCATGTAGCCATGGGGAGAGGGATTCTGGAGGGCTCACAGAGGGAGGGGGACATCTGTAGCAGCTGGAAGGTCCAAGAGGTGGTAAGAATCTGAGGGGAAGCAGGGCCCTGGACTGATTGAGGCCCTGTGAGTTTGGGGATCAACCCTTCTGCCTTGAGTGTAGTGGGATACTAGAACCCTCCGTTTCTGTGGATGCTCTGCTGGTACTACTCCAGGGTATGGGAGTGCTTTTGTGTCCTCCCCCACCCCTTGCTAGAGAGCCACCTCTGCAAGGGAGCCCAGTCAGCAGCTGTGCCCTGCATCTTCAGCAGGACACAGTCATGTTATAATTCATCTCACAGCTCTGGTGGGGGGCAGGGGCAGAGAATTGCTTCTCAACATCAAATGAAAATTCACTTACATCCTTTGTCACCAAAGGCAGGTTAGGTCAGAGCTGCTAGGGCTGGCCTCCAGCTGTGCTACCACAGCACTGAAGAGTCATGGAACTTGCCCTAGAATTGGGTAGCTCTTTAGCCATGCTGACCTTGAACATTTCTTCCAAGGTCATGTGGGTGCTTTTAGCAATATAAAAACCAGGGCAGAGTGGCAGCCTTAAAGACCTAGTTTAATTAGATCCTCAAACCTGCAGGGGCCAGCAACACACCATCCTTGGGACATAGGAAATACCAAGTCTACTTCTAGCCAGCTTCTTGGGTTTCTCAGGGACCAGTAACATACTGTCCAGAGTGGTGGTGAGGAGTATGGCAAGGTAAATGCCAGGTCAATCACCAACATTTCCTTGGCTTTTTTACCTACTGGGGCCTTTTAGGTTGATTACAGAAACCATAGGAACAACAAGGCCAGGCAAGATAGGCAACAGGGACTGTAGGGTAAACCTGCGCTAAATACCCATTCAGTTGTCCTAGAAGTTGGACAGGGAGTTGATTCACCACCCAGAGGCATGGAGAGACAGGAGTCAGAGGTGGCTAGGGTCACAGGGGCAAGGGCAGGAGGTTTCAGAGGAAAGCTGTGGGACAGCTCCGGGAGGGGTTGTCCTTAAGTCTGTGTAAGTCCAGTGTGGAACTGCCAACTATAGATGATATTAATGGGCCACTGAAGGAGGGAAGCACACCCTGTGGGCTGAGGGATAGCGGACAAAGGTTTGTATATTGGGCTCTCCAGAGTAGGAAAGGGCGCCATATTGCTAAGATAAAGTGGCCTTGGGGAATGATTAAGAGTTGACTCCCCTGTCTCCCCTGAGGTTGCAGGTGGTAATGAGTGAGGCCAGTGGGTTCATAGCTGCATGCCTAACTCTCATAATGTTCATGAGTAACTTATTTTTTTTTTATTTTTTATTTTATTTTTTTTTTTTTTTTTNTGGTTTTTTGAGACAGGGTTTCTCTGTGGCTTTGGAGCCTGTCCTGGAACTAGCTCTGTAGACCAGGCTGGTCTCGAACTCACAGAGATCCGCCTGCCTCTGCCTCCCGAGTGCTGGGATTAAAGGCGTGCGCCACCATTGCCCGGCTTAATTTTTTTTAATTTTTTGAGACAGGGTTTCTTTGTGTAGTCCTGGCTGTCCTAGAACTAGCTCTGTAGACCAGACTGGCCTTAATCTTACAGATATCCACCTGCTTCTACCTCCCAAGTACAGAGATGAAAGGTGTGTCCCCCACCGCTGACTTAGCATGAGCTGCAGCCACACTGTGTGCCCCAGCACCATTTGGTCTTTTTTCCTAGCTGCAGGGTGCCTGGATAAAGGACCACATGGCTGGAGAGGCCTAGCTCAGTGTCATTACAGTCCTTCTCTCTGGAGAAGAGAGGCACTCATCACTGGAAAGAAAAGGTAGCCTGGGTATGACCCCCATCTTAAGCCCTTGGTGGGCACTTAAAAGTGTCTCTCTGCTAGGGCTGAATTCCTTCCTCCTTTGCTATCCCCTGCATAGGGCTGACAGTGATGTGTTTTGTTACATTGTTTTCCTCCCTTAGAAATTAATTCAGAACATGAAGTTTTAAGCAAGAGTAGTAATTTCTATTTATTGGAAGTCATGCCGTGTGTGGCTTCTTGACAGGCTATTCTTATGTCTCTCAAACATGTATGTCCACCTTTTGTCCTGGTGCTGTGGATCAAAGAGAAACAGCTCAGTGGCCAGGCTTCCCAGGGTTCTGGGGCAGGAACAGGACAGGCTGGGGAGAGATGGCTCTAGTAACAGCCTCTGCATAGCCTTTCTTCCTCAAAGGTAGAAGGGGGTGATGCATTCCTAGAGAGCACCCAACGACATAGCTAGAAGGGTGGGAGAGGGACAGTAGGAAGAAGAAGCCTAGTGGCATCTCTTCTTTCCTGTTGATGGCCACCACCCTGGGGGTTGCTCCATTTCAGGTCAGTGTTGGCTGTGTTCCTGTTTGTCTTTGTCTTGTCAGGACTACTTAAGAACATGGCCATTCTGACATGTGGATGGTCCTTGTTGCCCCAGCCTATGGAGTAGGGTTTTATGAGTGGACCTCTGGAAATAATGTGTGTCCCAGGAAAATAGTCCCCACAGGGTCCCATGGTCTTTGCAGCATCCCCACCCACTCCTGTCCCCTGTGTTCTATCTTGCCTTGCAGCTGGGTTTGCCTCTCCTTTGGTGTCAGAACCTCTGACCCACCCCTGTTCTCCAGGCGCTCCTCATGCCCCTGCTCTCAGCCATCCTTGTCTTCTCATCCATTCCTGCCCTGCTCAGTGAGTGTCCCAGTGACACAATGAGCACAGATGCTGTGGCAGCCCTGCCTGGAGAAGCTAAAGGTGACCACTGGGATCTGTGCCTAGAGACAGTGAACCCAAAGGTCAGATGACGGCAAACAACACTGTGCACTGGAACCAGCTGTGCCTGGGCAGAAGCGTGTGGTGATCAGACCTTTGTAATCTACCTTGAACAAGCAGAGTGCCCTCTGGCCTGGCCTTCGCCTCTGGGTGAGGTCTGACTTAGTAGGTCAGGTGCTCCAAGAAGCACAACCACTAGCGGGTACCATTCTAGGTCTCAGGAGCCCAGACAGTGGGCAGGGCTGTTATCTAGTAGATGTTTGACTAGTCCTTGTGTACAGTTCCTTCTGAGCTTCTGACCTGGGGTCCGAGTATACTTGCAGCCTGACCAGTGTGATATAGCAGGGGAAGAGGTTCTTGTTGCTTCAGACTGGATCCGTGTCCCCTCCCTGTAGAAGGAATAAATGTCTGTGCAGATATATCTTCCCATTGATAGAGACCTGCTTTTCTTCATGGTGACTGGTGGGACTGCTGTAAGACTTCAGTTCTTTCCCAGCTTTCAGTGAGGCTACAGATCCTTGGTGGGACTTTGCCAGGTGTAGCTACTCTGCTTCGAGCCTTCTAGGCCCCAAGAGCCTCTCGCTCAAAGCCACACCCATCTGAGCCTTCCTCCAGCCATACTGCTGATCCTTGTCACAAGATAGGACTAGGGAAGGCTGCTCCTCCACCAGCCTCCAGCTACAGCCACTCAGATCTAGAAACAGCAGAGCCTGACATACTAGGAGCCTGGAAACATTGGTAGGTTCTTGGATGAGGGTCCCACATAGGAGCAGGCAAGCTTTTTTCATGCTGAAGTCTGTCTTAGTTACTATTCTATTGCTCTGAAGAGAGCATGACCAAGGCAACTCTCGTAAAAGAAAGTATTTAATTGGTGACTTGCTTACAGTTTTAGGCTAGTCTATAATCATCATGGCAGGAAGCTGATAGGTATGGCACTGGAACAGTAGCTGAGGTCTTTACATCCTGAACCTGAACTGCGGGGGGGGGCGGGGGGGGGGGGGGGGGCGGGGGGGGGGGGGGGGGGGGGGGGGGGGGGGGGCTTTTGAAACCTCAGTTCCCCTCTCAGTGACACACCTCCTCCAGCAAGACCACACCTCCTAACTTTTCTGAACAGTTCAAATAACTGATGACGAAATACTCAAATATAGGAAGGGGCCCTCTCATTCCAGTCATTACAGAGCCCTTATGTTTCTGGATTGAATGCTTGGGCCCCATTTAATTGGGAGCAGAAGTAAGAGCAACTGTTTTACTACAGGGCTAAGATAATATGTTTGCAGAGGTCCAGGCCTGGGGGCATGGGGAAATTGCTTATCCATGTCTGGGCAACAGAGACCTCCATGAGTCTGTGCTGTCCCGTATGTTCCCACTATGGATTGGTTCTGGCACAGGGCTGAGTCCCAGATATGTTGTGCAGCTCTTGCCTCTTTTTCCCTCAGAACTTTCTAGGGGCAAGGAAGTAGGGATATCTCTGTTTGACTTCAGCCCTTATCCTAGCACCTGGAGTATGGATGGCCCCAGCCAGATAGCACTTTGCCCCCATCCCTGAGGGAAAGTAGCTGAAGGTCCTCGTAGAGGGAAGAGAAGGCTGGAATCCCAGACAGCATGTTTGATCTGACTCTGACTGGGGAAGGCCATACATAGTAACCCGAGGTAGATATGCTTGTCTTGTCACAGGACCGACCAGCTGGGTATGTTTACACACAAGGAGTTTGAAAAACTGGCCCCTGTACTAGATGGCTTCAGCCTCATGACATATGACTACTCCACATCACAACAGTGAGTATGCGCTGGTAGGATGCAGTAGGTACAGGGAGTCTTCAGGAAGACACAGACCTGCACCTTGGTCTCTCAAGCAGACATCTGCCTGTGGGTTCTGTGGCTCTGCATAGATGGACAGTCACTTTCTCTGCACCTGAATGCTGCCAGATGGAAGCAGATGGTGTTAGGCCTCATTCTCAGGAGAGGTGATTCTTTGGGTGGTCTCTCCCTAGGAGGTGCTTCGTTACCAGTAACATAGGCGTAGTATTTCTGCTGCTTCTGTTTTCCTTGGGCCTTGGCCCCAGCTGCATGTCTGCTGACCCTTCCTTGCCCAGTATTTCAGACCTGTTCCTACTGCTCTGGGGATGGAGAGGTTACATTAGTAATCTGTCCCATTCAAGGCCCCTGTGGGTCCCATCAAAAAGTGCTGGGGCCACTTTGCCTGTGGTACTTCAATGATATGTTTATGGTTTAAAAAAATTGTAACATGTCCAGAGTCTCATTTTTCTAAGATTTATTTTGTTATTTTTAATTATACATATGTGGGGGGGGGTATAAGCATGTGTGTGGGTTCTCAAGGAGGCCAGAGGTATCAGATCCCCTGGACTGGAGTTACAGGCACTTGTGAGCCTCTGGATGTGGGTGCTGGAAACTGAACTCAGATTCTCTGCTATCTCTCCAGCCCTGTTTTTTTGTTTTGTTATTTATTTATTTATTTATTTATTTATTTATTTATTTATTTATTCGAGACAGGGTTTCTCTGTAGCCTTGGTGCCTGTCCCGGAACTAGCTCTTGTAGACCAAGCTGGCCTCGAACTCCCAGAGATTTGCCTGCCTCTGCCTCCCGAGTGCTGGGATCAAAGGCGTGCGCCACCACCGCCCGGCTGTTTTGTTTTTTAAAGACAGGGTTTCTCTGTGTAGCGCTGGCTGTCCTAGAGCTCACCATGTAGACTAGGCTGGCCTTGAGTTCACAGAGATTGCCTGCTTCTGCCTCTTAAATTCTGTGGTTAGAGGTGTGCACCACTATCCCTGGCATCCCCATTCTTGAGAGGCATTTGCTATAACACAGAAGGAAATGGGTTTAAGTGGATAACCTAGAGGACCAGACTCTAGTCAGACGCAGGGCTTCTTGCTGGCTGCTAAAAGTGGCCCCATTCTCCCTTTAACTTGCAGGCCTGGCCC
This sequence comes from Alexandromys fortis, assembly GCF_014885135.2. Lineage (NCBI taxonomy): Eukaryota > Metazoa > Chordata > Mammalia > Rodentia > Cricetidae > Alexandromys > Alexandromys fortis. The sequence continues at coordinate 9,801,195 of NW_026067909.1, read as the reverse complement.
TAATGCTCCATTGTCATGGATTCGAGCCTGTGTCCAAGTCCTAGACCCCAAGTCACAATGGCGAAGCAAGATCCTCCTGGGGCTGAACTTCTACGGCATGGATTATGCAGCCTCCAAAGATGCCCGTGAGCCTGTCATTGGGGCCAGGTGAGCCCAGGGCCCTCTGGGTCACATTCCAGGTGTGGTTAGTTGTAGACGTGTGGGTTTCAATCCCTGGGAAAAGGGAGAAAAGTTGGGACTGAGAAGGTTAGGGGTAGGTTCCTTTGGGCTTTGCAGACTGTGGGGTCTGAGATATGGGTTGAACAGAAAGCCTCAGTTCTCTGTTGGACACACCCCAGGCCTGTGAGGGCTAGCAGCCTCCCCACATTGTTGGTGTTACCGCCAAGGTCTGCATTTGTGGTGCAGTTGTCCTGCCATTGGGAAAAGGGTTGGATGTGACATGGCTTTGTGCGTGGTTCGTCTGGGCTGCGTCTGTGTCATGTGGGCATGGCCAAGACTAACTCCTTTCTGGTCCCATCATTTCCTCCAATTAGGGTCTCTTCCAACGTCTTGGCTCTGTGGTTCTAATAATGTGAGCCCAAGCATCTGTGTTTTAAAAGATTGCTCCCACGTTTTTCCTGTGTGCTCATCTCCCCACTGCCTCCAAGCTTCAGTCCTAGCCGTTGGGTCTCAGCAGTCTGGTCAGCTCCATCTGTGTCACCTGTGCTCAGCGTTCGTCGAGCTCTCCATGGACTGTGCACTCACACTTTTTATTCTTTTTCGAGACAGGGTTTTTCTGTCTAGCCTTGGCTACCCTGGAACTTGATTTGTAGACCAGGCTGGCCTTAAACTCAAGAGATTCACCTGTCTGTGCCTCCTGAGTGCTGGGATTGAAGGTGTGCACCAGCACCGCCTGGCCACACTCAAGCTTTTTACCAGATTTGGAAAGCATTTAATTTTCTCTACTTTTCCTCCCTCTCTGCTCCCTCAGACAAGAGTGTGTGTGGTACATGCTGGCCTGATTAGCTTGCCCCTTGGCTCCTGAGGTGTGTTAGACTTCTAATGGCTTTATTTTAATTTTGGTTGCTTTCTATTGCTGTCTCTGAAGCTGATTTTTTTTTTTCTTTAAAATATTTATTTAGTATGATACTGTGTTCTGCCTGCAGATCAGAAGAGGGCACCAGTTCTCATTACAGGTAGTTGTGAGCCACCTTGTGGTTACTGAACTCAGGACCTCTGGGAGAACAGCCAGTGCTCTTAACCTCTGAGCCATCTCTCCAGCCTCTGAAGCTGGTTTCTTTTGCCATTCCCTCTGCTATTAACTCTACCCCAGTTTTTGTCTCACATCTAAGAGTTTTCTAGTTCTTTTTGGCTTGGTTTGGTTTGGTTTTGGTTTTTCGAGACAGGGTTTCTCTGTAGCTTTGGAAGCTGTCCTGGAACTAGCTCTTGTAGATCAGGTTGGCCCTGAATTTACAGAGATCCGCTTGCGCTTGCGTCTGCCTCCTTACTGCTGGGATTAAAGGCGTGCGCCACCACCGCCCAGCTTCTAGTTTTTATTTTACATCTCTGTGGATTCATTTGTGATAATGCTTAAGGTCACTTTCTGAGAATTCTTTTTTTTTTTTTTTTTAAAGACTGTTTCTCTGGGGATGTTCTATCGGGAACTCACCAAGGCCAGCTGGCCTGGGTCTGAAAAAGCCTGGGTCACTGAACATAGCGAACAATGAGGACTACTGAGACCTCAAGAACAATGGCAATGGGTTTTTGAGCCTACTGCACGTATTGGCTTTGTGGGAGCCTAGGCAGTTTGGATGCTCACCTTACGAGACTTGGATGGAGGAGGGTGGTCCTTGGACTTCCCACAGGGCAGAGAACCCTGATTGCTCTTTGGGCTGACAAGTGAGGGGGACTTGATTGGGGGAGGGGGAGGGAAAGGGGAGGCGGCGGTGGGGAAGAGACAGAAATCTTTAATAAATTAAAAAAAAAAAAAAAAGACTGTTTCTCTGTAGCTTTGGAACCTGTCCTGTCCTGGAACTAGTTCTTGTAGACCAGGCTGGCCTCGAACTCACAGAGATCTGCCTGCCTCTGCCTCCCGAGTGCTGGGATTAAAGGTGTGTGCCACCACCACCCAGCTACCTTCTGAGAATTCTGACTTCTGGGTCAGAATTGGCCTCCACTGGTGACTTCTCTCTCAATGGGGAGGTGAAGTGGTAGAGACTGTTGTGTAGCCTCCTCTGAGGTGTCAGATGTGCTGAATTTTATTACTGAATGATAGCTATTTTAGCATTCTTACAAATCTGGGGCCTTTGTTTGGGGTTCAGCTAGTTGCTTCAAAACCTAACTAGCCATGATGGTGCATACCTTTAATTCCAGTACTTGGAAGGCTGAGACAGGTAGATTTCTGTGAGTTTTGGGACAGTCTGATCTATGTAGCAAGTTCCAGGCCAGCCAGGGTTAAGTACTTAGACCCTATTTCAAACAAAAATAAGCCATTTAAACTAACCACTTTCAGCCGGGCAGTCGGTGGCACACACTTTTAATCCCAGCATTCAGAGGCAGAGGCAGGCAGATCTCTGTAAATTCGAGGCCAGCCTGGTCTACAAGAGCTAGTTCCAGGACAGGTTCCAAAGCTACACAGAGAAACCCTGTCCCAAGAAACCAAAAATAAAATTTAAAAGTTAAAAAAATAATAAATAAACTACCCACTTTCCTAGTGATTTTCATGGAGAATGCTGTCCAGAAACAGATTTGGTTGTCATTGCCCCCTGGATGCAGCTTTCCTGGCGGTTTCTGTGGAGGGTGCAGTGCACATCAATCACCAAGGGCACTGCCTTGTGCTGAGTGCTGATACTCTATTCAGTCTCTGCTCCAAAGTTTTTCTCCATCCTAGCTCCAGGACAAAGACAGAGGTGACTTGGTTGGCCTTTGACTGAGCTTGCAGTGAGTGGAAAAGTTGGAACACTTCTCTGCGGCCCCTGGTTGTCTGTATTTTGTGGAAGTACACTGATCAAAACTAAGACCGTCTCTCATCCAACCAATCTTCCATTGGTCTCTCCATGGTGGAGCATTAGGGTGAGCAGTGCTTCAAAGCCATGGGTGGGAGTTCTGTCATCCCTACACATCTGTGCTCCTCTATATCCACACAAGTGTTCCCGGCAACAGCGTTCATCACAGACTTGAGTACTCCTGGCCTTGTGTCATGAGCCAAGGTCTAATAGCAGACAAGGTAGGGCAGGGTTGCTGTCTGAGAAGGGCCTTGCACATGGACAGACAGGGTGGGAAGTTGGTCCAGGCCTTGGTGGCTAGCCACCTGCTGTTTTTCAGCCTCTCACAGCTATGTCCTGGGCCTGAAGATGTGTGTGACAGGAACTAGACATGAGTTGCCGCACAGGTGACGACTACTGCTCCACTTGGGAGCACACATATCTATACACGTTGTTCTTGGCCTCCTGGCCTACCAGGATTTGCTCAGCTGGGGAAGGAAGGTACTACCTCTCATTCCTCATCTCGCTAATGGCTCCTGTGAGGCAGGATGAAGGCATGTATGCTCCAGCCTGGACATGGGCCTTCCCAAGGGAAACAATTAGGCAAAGAAAATGGTTCCCCTGAGCTAGGCTTGGCCAGCTGATTGCTTTTGCCAGCCTGCTTGTGCAGAAAGATGGTGCCTGCCCAGCCTCACCTTGTCAGGGCTGCAGTATAGATGCCCACTCAGCAGGGCCACTTCCCCCAAAGCTGGAATAAATAACAAGCCAGACTTACACAGACATCCTCATGGCTACAGAACCAGCCAGAGCACTGACCCTGCACAGCTAACTTCTGCCTCAAGGATACTTATCAGGAAACATGTGTCCCTCACCTTGGTTCTGGTCTATGGGGCTGACCTGCAGGGAGAGAGACCTAGGAGGACACAGCAAGAATGCCCCACAGGCCCTGCTGCCTGCAGATAGTTTTATGCTTGGTGTCTGCTAGAGCCTTTTCTTGGGAAATCTCTGGCTCAGGACTGCTGATGTTCCCTGAGTGGGAACTCAGTTGTTGCTAGGCTTTCAAATCCACAGAATACCCTTCCTGATGTCACCTCGCCGCCAGTGACATCTGACCCCTTACTGCAGACAAGCTTCCTATGCTTACTCCTTATAGCACTCCTTAGAACCTGTCTGTTTACACCCCATGGTCGTGCCTCGGCTGTGTGGTGTCCACTCTTGACTCAGAATTCAGCTTTCTAGGAGCACAAGGTGAGATAGGCTTCCTATTTGGGAGTGCCCTGTGGGCCTTCTCCTTCCGGTGCCTGAACTGGGGTTACTCATCCTTATTTCTGGAAATGCTGTGCTTTCAGCTCAGAGCCTTTGCTCACCCTCTGCCCTCACCTGCTGTTGGCACCAACTTTGTTTCTTACTGATGTCACTGTCAACTGCAGTTGGACCTGTGCCTTGGGTAAAGCAAATTGCTGTCCATACACACTTGTGTACTTATGCCCAGTGACACTGTTCACAGGGTCCCCTCCAGGCCATGTTGTTCCAGAGTGAAGAACTCTCATTCTTTGATCTTGTGTCTCTTCTACTGGGATGTGTGCAAGGCAAGGTGGCAAGACAGGATGAATCCAGTACTGTGACTCTTCTGTGTCCCTGCTGTCACAGAAACTATGTGTTCTCTTCCTTATCTCGTTCTCCTTGTTCTTGTTTCCTTTTGTTTTGGAGATAATCATGCTCTGTAGCCCAGGCTGGCCCAGAACTTACTCTGTAGCTCAGGCTAATTTACGTCTAAGGATAGTCCTCATGTTTGAGCTAGCTCCAGTTCCCAGATCTTATTTTCTATTTAGTTTGTTCTCCCAAATTCTAAGCATTATCTGTCAATCAGTGCTGGGGTGAAGGGTTCCTTCCCCTCGAAATCCCCAGGCTGTGTAGGCACCCTGGCTTTAAGTGGCTTTCACTGACCAAGGTTAGACCTCAGACATGAGTTCCTCTTGCCAAGACAGGTAGTAAATGAGGCTAGTCAGCAGTTCTTGTCTCCACAGAATAGACAGTACTTTTTGGGGGGAGGGGGGCATTCCACAGACATGAGAAGCCCCAGAGGGGAATGTGTATCTGCTGAGAAGCCAGTGAAGATTCGCCTTGAAGTGTGAGACCTTTAAACCTATGAAGCCATGAATGTCTGACTCAAGGTTTTGCTGTCAAGGGAAGGTTTGGGAGTGGCTCTGCCATCAGCTGCCATCTCCTCCCAAGAGATGTGGGTGCTGGGAAGGGGAGAGTCTCACCAGTGCCCTTCCTGTGGCAGCAACCCTTTGACCCTGAGTGTCAGCCTCATTCTTCCTTCTGTCTAGGGCCCAACCCTGGCTGCTGCTCACCCACCAAATTCTCTTAGATTTGTGTGTGAGGTCAAGGGGCCTGTCGTAGACAGGGCCTCTACAAGGGTTTTCATTGACTTTTCTTCCCAAAGCAGAATTTCTTTCAGATTGATGGCACAGGGGATCTTGGGACCATAGATCACAGTCTCTTCCCTGTTGTGGCCCAACCCCTGTGGTGGAGCTGAATCCAGATAAGCGAGGTGGCTCTGAGGCAAACAGACCTGTCCCCTGCTGACAATGTCCAGCTGCAATTCCCTAGGCCCCCAGGCCAGGAACAGCGTCTAGGCCCTAGATTCTGGGGGAAGGTGTTGGGGACAGACTGACTAGGGTCTAGCTGCTCCTCAAGAACACAGCTTACAGGGGCTGGAGAGTTGGCTCAGTGGTTAAGAGCATTGCCTGCTCCTCCAAAAGTCCTGAGTTCAATTCCCAGCAACCACATGGTGGCTCACAACCATCTGTGATGATATCTGGTTCCCTCTTCTGGCATACAAACATACATGGAAGGAATGTTTTATACATAATAAATAAATAAATCTTAAAAAAAAAAAAAAACACAGCTTACCAGGATGCCGCCATTAGGGCAGATAATGACTGGGCGAGATGCAGGTGAGCTTCTTCAGTTCTTTGGGATTCAGTTGTTCTTTCTGTGAGAATCCAAGCAGGGTCTCAGGACGATCTGCCAGCCTACCTTAGCCTCCATCACAGAGCCCTAGTCCTCTCCAAGGGAGATATGGTTCAGCCTCTTACCATCTTCTCAGCTGTAGATGGAGCCAAGGCTCTGAGATGGGGTGATTAGTCACCTCTCTCAAGCCAGTGCCTGTGGTATGTTTGTCTCTACCAGCCAGGCAGACATCTGTGCCCGATGGTGGGATCTACAGAGTAGTGTCCCTTTTCTGTATGACCAGGGCTCCTAAGGAAGCTCTGGGATGGCCTGTCTCTAGAGTTATGGCACCCCTCACAGTAGCAGAAACTGAGGTTTAGGGTTCCTATCCTCGTCCCCCCACTTGGCTAACTCAGCATTAAGTAAGCTGATTAAGCATTACAGCCACTGCACATACACTGACTTACCGACAGCTTTCTTCTCCCTTCTACCCCATGTAAGCTGAATTCTCATGGACTGTGTCTCCCCCCCCCCCCCCCCCCCCCCCCCCCCCCCCCCCCCCCCCCCCCGCTCCACCCTACCTCCAGGCCATAGAATCATCCTAGTAGTTTACTGACGATGAATCCAGGCCAGCTGGCCAGGAAGTGTGTGGGCTCCTCCCAGCATGGGCTGTGGATGCTCCTAACATGTTGATGCTGTAATTCTCCTGTGATACATTTGGAAGCCATCATGGTCCAGGCAGCCTGTCAAATGGAGAGCCAGCCTTGGTGCTAATGATTATCTCTACCTTGTGACGCCAAGGCAAGTTCCATTGTCAGCATATCTGATAACTTTGTGTCCTGTGGTGAGAAGACCTAACTGTGGCAAAGCTAGAAGCCAGGTGAAGAAGATGAGGCCTGGCGATATGGTCCCCATTCCTACCCACCCTGCATATGCATCTCTCACACTAGACTACCCAAGAGAGATCCTGGGCCACCTCTCTGAGTTCCTCCTTGCTCAGCCCCAGCTGACTTTTGCATATCAATGTGTCCAGAGCATTCTGACCAAACCCGCTTATTACAGCCTTGCTTTTTGTTGTGTTTATGAAATTATTTTGGGGATGGGAAAGCACACATATGCTATGGCGCTTTTATGGAGGTCAGAGAACAACATGCAGAAGTTGGTTCTCTCCTTTCACTGTATGGGTTCTGGGGATCAAACCTGGGTCATCGGGCTTGGTGGCAAGTACCTTTACCCATGAGCCTTCTCACTGGCCCTGTTTTTATTCTTTTTAGGAGGGTGGGGGTTCGAGACAGGGTTTCTCTGTGTAACAGTACTGACTGTGCTGGAACTTGCTTTTGTAGACAGGTTGGCCTCAAACTCACAGAGAACCACCTACCTCTGCCTCCCGAGTGCTGGGATTAAAGACGTGTGCCACTGCCTCCTGGCCCTGATTGTTTCTGAAATTAATTTTATTTATTTATTTTTTTATTTTATTTGCATTGATGTTTTGCCAGCATGTCTGTGTGAGAGTGTCAATTCCTGGAATTACAGACAGTTGAAAGCTGCCATGTGGGTGCTGGAATTGAAACCAGGTCCTCTAGAACAACAGTTAGTGCTCTTAACCACTGAGCCATCTCTCCAACCCCTTAAATTAATTTTTAATTTGTTTTTATTTTTGATTATGTATATTGTGGTGGGGGTGTGTATGAATATAAGTGTCAGAGGTTATCAGATGTCCCTGGAGCTGTGGTTAGAGATGGGTGTGTGGGTATTGGAAACTGAATTTGGGTTCTTAATTGCTGAGCCACCATTCCAGCTTCTATTTTTTGTTTGTTTGTTTCTGTTTTTTGAGACAGGGTTTCTCTGTGTAGCCCTGGCTGCCCTGAAACTCACTCTGTAGACCACATTGGCTTCAAACTCAGAGATCCACTTGCCTCTATATCCTGAGTACTGGGATTAAAGGAGTGTGCCACCACTGCCTGCTTTCTAGTTCCTGTTTTTTTTTTTTTAAGTGAATTTTAAAAAGTTTTCTTAAATGTATATATTGTATGTTGAGCATTTTCTGCTTCTTGTCCTTATCCTTTTCCTCTCCCCTTCTGCCTGTTTTTAGTCTCTCCTGCCCCCTAGACAGTTGGACTTCAGCTTTTGTGTTTGTGTGTGTGTGTGTGTGTGTGATTTTATATAGCTACATAAAATTTAGGGATCACAAATAAGAGAAAACATAATCCTTCTCTGAGAGTGACTTAATTCACTAAAATGATTATATCTGATTGCATTCATTTTCCAGTAAATAATGTGGTTTTATTTTCTGTTTGACAGTCCTGGTTTTTAGGAGACCTCTTGAGCAGATCCAAAAAAAAAAGGCGTTTTGTCACCTGCCAGCTCTGCACTGGCCTCGCTCAAAGCCTTCCTGCAGTTGGCCCTCAGCTCAGGTGCCATAGGAGGGATACCCTAGGGAAATGATGGGTCTCCCTCTGGACTGAGCCTGTAGGGCTGGGCCCTGGGCAGGTCATTGGGATGGAAATGCAGACCTTCTGTCCTGTAGGGGTGACTACATCCTAGCTTTAAAAAATTTACTTTTGGGTTAAGAGTACTCACTGTTCTTCCAGAGGACCCTGGTTCAATTCCCAGCACCCACATGACAGCTCACAACTGTCTGGGCTCTGACACCCTTACATGGACATACATGCAGGCAAAACACCAATAAACATAAAATAAAAAATAAAAATTAATAAATCATAAGTAAAAGCAGGGCAGTCGGCAGGTAGATCCCTGTGAGTTTGAAGCTAGTCTAGTCTACAAAGCTAGTTCCAGACAGCCAAGGCTACACAGAGAAACCCATCTTGAAAAAACAAAACAAAGATTTACATATATATATATATTTCTTTTTTTAAATTACTTTATGTGTGTGGGTGTATGTATGCATGGGCACCACATGCATTCCTGGTCCCACAGAGGCCAGAAGAGAGTACTGGATCTCCTGTAACTGGAGTTACAGTTGTGAGTTGCCATGTGGGTACTAGGATTTGAACCCTGGTCCTCTGGAAAAACAGCCAGTGCTCATAACTGCTCAGCCATCTCTCCAGGCCCTGTTTATTTATCCATATGTATATGAGTGTTCTGTCTGCATGTATGTATGTGTACTGTGTTCATGTCTAATGTTCACAGACATAAAAAAAGAAATCCAAAACTGGAACCAGAATTCTGGACAGTTGTGAGCTGCTATGTGGGTTCCAGGAACCAATGTTGGGTCCTCTGCAAGAGCAGTAATGTTGACAGAGGTTTCTGTCCCACCCAGTCCCACAGCTGTTCAGTCCCAAAGAAGACACACAGAGGTTTACATTAATCATAAACTGGTTGGCCTATTAGCTCAGGCTTCTTATTAACTCTTATAACTTACATTAACCCATAATTCTTATCTGTGTTAGCCACGTGGCTTGGTACCTTTTATCAGTGAGGCATTCTCATCTTGCTTCCTCTTAGTCTGGGTGACAACTACAGACTCAGCCTTTCCTCTTCCCAGAATTCTACTGTTCTCATCACCCCGCCTATAATTCCTGCCTGGCTACTGGCCAATCAGCGTTTTATTAAAGCAGTACAGTATAAGTGACAGGGTACAAGACCATTGTCCCACAACATAGTAAGTGCTCTTAACTGCTGAACCATCTCTCTAGCCTGCCCCAACATAGCTTTTGTTGGTACTGACCAACTGACTAGGCAGTGTGTCTAGCTGTAGTCAGTTCTTCATGGAGCTATCAGAGATCCATGTACAGATGGAACCAGAAAGGACCAGTGTCACAGTGTGAGTTGTATGTGGCTGAACCTTGTTCTGAGTTATCACTCTAGGCCCACTATGGAGACTGAGGGTCCCACTGTTGATTGGATCTGAGACTAGGAGCTCCTTCCCGGTCTCTGAGCAGTCTTGTCCTCTGGCCCTGTCCACTAATCACAGTGCACTCATTAGGTGCTGGGCCAGGAAGACCTGAGAACCTTTTATACTAGAAACATCCTGTGTCCCTGTGCTCTGAGCTCCTCTGGGAAGTGTCTGGGTAGATTTTCACACATGCTTCCATCAGCATGCTGACCCTTTCATCTGAGGCCTTATGTCATATATCATATCATACCCCCATTTCAGAGTGTGCAGATAATATATTCATAAAAGTGTATAACTCTCTCCAATTCCAGGACATTTCATTACCCCCCAAAGAAGCCTTTTACCCCTTACTAGTCATGCCTCAATCACCTCAGTTCCTGTTGACCTCTACCCTGGATCATGTCTCTGAAGATTTGCCTGTTGTATTACATGAAAATGGAATCATTCACTATGTAGTTGAGACTTTTCTTAGCTTATTGAAATGCCTAGTCCTTAATTCTCCTTCCTTGGAGTGGCTGTTGTGTCTCTGAGCTGGTCCCAACCTCTAGGCTCAGGTGTAGTCTTCCTGACTACAGGCATTCTAGCTTCTTCCGTCTTCAATATTTACTGTACCTTCCTGTAGACTTCAAGTGGTGCCCATGACCAGCTCCATGCCATCCTGTTTACCTTTTCTGTATCTCTCTTCTCACGGCATGTTTCCTGTCATCCTGCTTGCTTCTGTCTGAGTTCAGAGAGGTGTGTGTGATCCTTGCTGTTGTGCCTACAAACCTGGCCCCCAGATGGAGTCACATAAGCCCTACAGGTCTTCGTTTCTGCCGTGCTTGGGAATTGGCATATAATTCTGAGTGTCTGTCCTGCACCCACCCCCAGCATCTCTGTCCATCCTGCAGATATCTGTAGACTGACTTCTGTTACAAGGTTATCATGGGTGGCCTAGAAAGGAGACCCTTGGCTATTGCTTCTGTCCTTGACAAACTGGCAGCTACACCTGGTTCCCAGAGCAGTCGCACTTCTTACACCTTCACCTGACTCTGAATTCTTTGTCCTCAGAGCCTGTTTAGAGAAGCAGTTCCTGGGGTTCGTGCTGAAGGGGCCTTCTGTTCTGATCACATCTGCTCCTATAGGGCCGAGCATACACACATACACTAGCTGAGAAGGAAGGACCCAGTTCCTGAGACTGAGGAGGCTGCAGGTCTGTGATGGTGACCACAAAAGCAGGAGTTGCAGTGTATGTGGCCACAGGCCCTAAGACCCCCAGCCCTATGACCTCTGCTACAAGCTCTGCACATCTCTGGCTCTTCTAGAGAATATCTTAGCTTAGCTTGGGTGGAAAGCCACCAACTATGTTAGTACCTTCATTGGCATTTGAGTCAGGTGGCCAAGTAGTATTTGGTCCTCTTCAGGGAGCTGATCTCCACAAACCCCTTAATATCCCTCCTGAATAAGCACCTGCCTTTATTAAGTTTTTAGGAGGGACCAGTGAAGACCAGAAAGGCATAGAGAACAAGCTAAGCAGAATGTATCCACAAAGCCTGCATAGAAGCACAGGCCTGTGATCTTAGCACTCAGCAGGTAGATTGTGAGCTTGAGTCCAGCCTGGACTACATAATGAGACTGTCTCCAAAACTAAGTGCCCACAGACCCATAGTACAAGGTGGTTCTTGCTACGCTGTGTAGGGAAGAATGCAGCTACTCAGGTTATCAGGTTGCTGCCATGGACATGAAGAGGGTACCTCAATGCCCTGCATCTGTTCCGAGGGGTGGCTACTGACTCACCTTTCCCAGTACTGCCTCTGCCTTCATTTGCTGCGGTCTGCATGCCACTGAGGGACAAGTTCATATCAGAGTTGGGGTGTTGTCTCAGGAGCAGAGAGGACAACAGTGTTTTCCCAAGCCTGGGGAGGTGGAACTGTGACCACAAGCTCACTACAAGAGTTCAGCTTGGGTTGAGGTGGCTGTGAGCCAGGCTGTTTAGTTAGAGCTATTTGTTCCTTACTCGCCTTGGTCCCTGTGTCTTATTTGGTGTCTAGGAGACCCTAATACCTGCACAGTAGCTCCCATTCCATGTGCCATGAAGCTAAGACAATTCTCCAGGGACAGCCTCTGGAGCACAGCTGGATAAGATGACAGCTGTTCAAGTCTCCGAGATACCTTGGTGCTGTTGGGGCTCTACCCTGACCAGCACAGTAGCCTGCTTTTGTCAGGAGCCTAAGACAACCATAGCTCAGATCTAGAAGGCAGCTCCTCTGCTACTCTTATTCCCCTAACCCCCACATACTAGAGGCTTCCATGCCTCACAGACCAGTGTGCTAGAGCCTCTGCTGCCCATAGTGCTTCTGTCAGAATGCAGGCTAATAGCCCTCCCACCTCAGGCTACAACAGGTATGTACACTGTGACCACGCTCCTCCTTGATTGTGCCTGCTGGACCAGGGAGAACTCCCAGCTGTAGACAGAGGAGAATCTCCAAGGCCATCTATTAACAATCTTGTGGCCAAGGCCGATAGCTGGTAGGGATGCTGCGCTGGTCTCAAATGTACAGCATGTGATGGATGGACCATGTGCCCTGGGTCCTCCTTGCATTGGTCCTCCTGACCCTAGCAGTTGAGAACACACCTTTCAGCAGGAGTGGCTGCACAATTTCAGCTATGGAAATGAAGCAGTCCCCGCCCCCACAATCCCGGGAAGTGAAAGCCTGGGAGACTTAGCCTGTAAAAGCCAATGTTTCTGCCCACTGTCCAAGAGAAAGCCCTGTCCTTTAATCCTTAGCTCACACCAGTGGAGCAGTTGAAATCCAGACACTGGGTAGCTTGTTATCTGGGCTCACAAACACTGCTGTTTTGTGGTACAGGACTTGTGTGCAGTGGGACCTTGAGGTCTGACCACCCGAGCTTACTGGCTGAAAATAAAGCTGAGTGCTGTTGGCTCTCTGTGGACCTTTAGGGACAGTGTATCCCTGACCCTTTCTGTGACAGCCACATAGAAACTGGGGTTTAGGGATGGGCGAAGGTACATGACCAGCTCTCACACCTATAACCCGATCTCTCCAGGTACATACAGACGCTGAAGGACCACAAGCCCCGACTGGTATGGGACAACCAGGCTGCGGAACACTTCTTTGAGTACAAGAAGTGAGTGACTTGTGGCCAGCCATTTGTAGACAGGAAGCCTTGTGGGGAGGACATTGATGAGGGAGCAGTGGGGGATGGGAAACATTAAGGGGCCAGCACTGGTGACCTTAACCCTGGTGGTAGGAGACAGTAGCCCTCTGGCCTAGCCAGAAGGCAGGGTACATGGTCCCATTTCTCCTGCAGGAATCGCGGCGGGAGGCATGTTGTGTTCTACCCAACTCTGAAGGTATGTGCCATGTGCTTTGGCTGTCAACCGTAATGCTCTGTTGGGGGGTGACAGTTTTGGCCAGATGACATTAATGGTACCAGTACTTGCCATCTGCTTTGGAGGTCTGTCCTGTGGTCTTAGTGAGAATGATTCTGGGTACACTGTGGGGCTAGTGAGAAAGTGGGTGGAGCAGGTGCCTACACCTCTGTCTGCCCACAGTCTCTGCAGGTGCGGCTGGAGCTAGCCAGGGAGCTGGGCGTCGGGGTCTCCATCTGGGAGCTGGGCCAAGGCCTGGATTACTTCTATGACCTGCTGTAGGCTGGACAGCAACACCCAAGTGACTATGGACTTTTCTAAGCCATGAAGTGACTGATGAATATAGGCCTCTTCTCTGTTCTCCGTGAGACATCTGTCCTCAGCAGGGCCCACGTGAGTGAGTGATTCTTGGCCTGGGCTAAGAATTGGGGCTCCTCCTACTCACTGCTCATCGCTGCTTCCTGTGGGCCAGCTGAAAACAGTTCCCATTCCCCGGGGACAGTCTGGCTCAGGACTCAGGCCTCCCGGGTGCTTTGCAAGGCCTGTGTTGGATGTGAGTTTAGAAGATATAAACAATCAGACTCTTCTAGTCCTGGCAAAAACAGCTGTTCCTAACACACCCTAAAACCTGAAAAGGGCAGTGCAGAGGGCCTTGCCCTCACACTACAGTCACCTGCCTGCCACAGACCGGTATGTGTCCCCACTGAGCTTGGTGTGACCAGGTTGTGGGGCCATATTGGAAACTGGCCCATAACCCATAATCTACCAGATGGCACAGGGATAGGGTATGCCTAGGGGGCAGCAGTAGGACTTGTGGGCTGAGTGGGACCAGAGGGGTCTGTCACTTAGTGAACTGAGCCACTGCTGGGGAAATGTCTAAGAATCCTGGGGCTCCAACAGGTCAAGAGTAGCTGACTCTTATCACCTCACCCCTTTATTCCAAGTTCCTTAGTCCATCACTTGTGTCCGTGCCCCCTTCCCATCCCTGCTGGGTATGATCTTCAGGTACTGATCCCTGGTCCTACAGGCCCTTGGGGGAAGCCTTCTAATCCACTAGCCAAGGCCCAAGTCATGGAGGCCGGAAACGCTGACCAGAACTCCGCCCTGTGAATTTCTGATATGTAGCTCAGGATCCTGAGGGTTAGGAAAGAAGAAGACACTAAGGCAACAGGCCCAGGCCTAACTCATAAGAAATATGACCAACCCTGTGCCTCTTGGTGTTGTTTTGGAGTGGGTAAAGTCCTACCTAGCCATCAGTTGGGCTACCTACTGACTGTATCCTGCTGGACTAGAAGTGGATCCTGGCCACTCAGGTCAGTGTAGCCAGGGCTGAGAACTTGGGGTGCTGGATCAGGGGATCGTAAGGTAGACAGACTCTGCCAGCTGATACTTACAGAGTCCTTGGGGGCTGCCCTTACTTCCCCCCAGCTCTGAGAAAAAGACATAGCCAGACCAGGACAAGGTCAGTGTGAGGGGACAGAGGCATCTTGGCCTCCCGTTCTATAAGTGGTCGTCAGTGTGCTCATGTGCTATGTTGTGTTACAAGAGTAGTAGGAGTTGGGACTGGCTGGCCAGTGACTGGCTGGCCCTGGGTCTCTCCAGCCTTGACTCTGAGGGTTTAGTGGATGGGAATATCTGAATATAAGGAGTGAGCGACAGCCGGGCATGGTGGCACACACCTTTAATCCCAGTAGTCGGGAAGCAGATGCAGGCGGATCTCTGTGAGTTTGAGGCCACCCTAGTCTACAAAAACAAAGTGAGTGGCATGGAGCTTACCTGGTTGCAGGCAGAGCACTGGAGCCTGCTGTGAGCAGATGGAGTGACCAAGGTGGTAGAGGGACAAGGCAGTAGAGGTCAAAGTGCCACAGGCAAGGGTCCTGATTGGAATGGGGTGACGATAGCAAATGACAGGAGTAGATGGGAACTTAGGTGAGTTCTCTAGGGCTACAGAAAAGTGGGCAGCCCAGTTCGCTTCTCGGTTTCTTTTTCCTCATTGGTGCTGGAGACTGACCCCAGAGCCACTCAGGGGCAACCCCCCTAAGCAGTAAACTTCAGGTTCTGGGTTTGGGTCAGCAAAGTTGGGGTGCTGTTGAAGAACTGACCGACTGGTGGATAGAAATTCAGTCAGTAAGGGCAAAGCACTGTGGGCTGTTAGTGGCTATGGTGGTCTGGTGACCATGAGCCATCTCTGAGAGCTGCTCAGCTTGGGGATGGGAAAGGCATCCTGGGACCTGAGGGAAGCTCAAGAGGGCCAAGGCTTTAAGCAGAGTCAGCACACCATGTATTCTGAATGCAGCTTCCTCTGTTTAGCAACCTATAAGTAAAAGGGCCTTTTGCTAATTTAGCAACTTGTCTGGAGCAGCTGACTCCATAGTAATTCTGAGATTCTTCAGGTCCTATGGCTTCTACTAGAGAGAGGACAGAGGGAAGCAAGGATTCAGCCCAGTGCATGTCATTCTCAGGTGTGGGAGTCACAAGGATGACCCCTAATGAGAACTGTGTCGCAGAGTAGGCCTCTCGACAGCAGGATGTAGGGACTGGGAGTCAGGTGCCTCACCTGAGGGCCTAGGAGGAGGTCACCTAAACACCCAGGGTACTAGCCCTACAGCCAGAGGTCCTCACCTAGGGTTCTTCTTTACCCCCTGGTTAAGAAGACACAACTTTGATGCTTTAACTCTGGCCAGTAGCAAGGGCTCGTGTCACCTAGAGGTGCTGTTTGCAGTCTGTCTGCACAATCCAAGGGCAGAGTTCCTAGGACAGAGATACAGAGTGTCTGACATCCCAGGAGAGACAGGAATGGACAGAGGCCATCTCTTCCCCCAACCTGCAATGGCTCAGCAGTGCTCCCAACTCTGCTGACCCTTGGCTAATGAAAGAACTTCCTCAGTTGGAGGCTGTGGCTGTACAATTTTTGTGTGTCCAGCTAGACACAGGGGCTGCTTATACTTTATTAAGATGCACCTGGTCCTGCGCCACCATCATGGAATGTGAATCAATGGAACCTGGCCCTGCCTGGAGCACCAGGACCATTGTGGGCCTTGAGCAGACTGGGCCTGCCCCCAACCTGGCATCCATGCAAGGCTGGGGACCCTATCCTGTGCGAATACTGGAAGATATATGGACATAAAAAGTCAAAGTTCCCTGGGCTCTTAGCCCTAGGTGCCATGCTTGGCACCAACTTGGGTGACTGCAGCCACCCAAGCAGAGGCCCCCTTGGGTGCAGGGGTAGATCCTGGGTGCTTTGGCCTCAAGCTCTTCCCCCTGCATTCAGCAGAGCACCGAGTCCTGCATGGGAAGCGGGTTTGGACATCTCCCCATGGGTGGGGTCCTTTGGCAGAGAAGCAGAGGTGTGAGACCTATGCGCAGTAGGTGTCCGCCTTTACCACCTGGCAGTACATGGTCATGGCGAAGGTGAGGCCCAGGATCTGTGGAGACAAGAGGTCACAGGCCTTTGCCCATAGGCAGAAGGGCCTGGGCTTCCTGGGGTAGCCTGGTATTACCCCACTCCTGCAACTCATCCCCAGGGTAAGTTGTGGTTTGCACTTTAGGTCACATTCCTCTCCAACCTGGCCTGAGCCAGGCCATCTCCCTTACTGTACCACTTGTTCTAGCTGGAACCAACTGGTATCTGTTTGCCAGATGAATTTTGGCTGCCCTGTAAGTCTGTCCCACTTAGCCTGGAGCATCACACTGCCAACTCTCAGCACTTCTATGGATGGCTGTGAACCCAGGAGAGCAGGGCCTGGAAGCAGTAGGGTCTCAAGTGCCACCCTCATTCTGCATTGAGAAGTCCTGTCACTCCCAACCAGTATAGCTGCCTGGCTGTGTTGACCCACTAGGTGACAGCAGACTGCACAGGAAGGGAGCACTGGGCAGCACTTAGTCCTTGAGAAACTAAAGGTCAGCTCCCCTAGTGAACTTCCTCTGAGGCACTGTTACCTCCCTGCCCAGGTCACAGGCTCCTGAGGGTAAATCCTCTGCCACTGTGCTCCCTGGTCAAGATTCCCAGGCCCTGCCCTTCCCTGCTCACCTGCACCAGCGCCGTGCACAGTCCAAAGATGCCCACAGCTAGCAGGTTCTCCTGGAGCCAGGCCTTCACTGTCTCATAACAGGGCTGCAGGAGAGCCAGGATCAGCTGGGGAAACCCCACCTCTGCAGCCACCCAAAAGAGGAGGGAAAAGCCCTTACCGATTTCCACCAGGTACCAGGTGCGTGTAACCCACAGCTGTCACTGAACTCCAGACAGCAGGAGTCAGGCACACGAGTGGCGTTGTATACCTCAAACCAATCAGTGTAATTGGAGACTCCACAGCAACGGAACTAGGAGCAGGAGGAAAGCAAAGGACTGGTGGGGAGGCAGCCACAACACCCACCCCTGCTAGCCTGTCCCGCCATACCAAGAAGGCTGCCCAAGCCTCACATCAGTCTGGATGATGCTCCAGGCGTTGGTGAGGCCCACATTGCCCTGTGTGCCATACAGATGCAGGCCCTTCTTCAGGTCTTGCTGGGCATAACTGTCGATCTGTTAACAGGCCATCAGTGAATACCCTCCACGACGGACACCATCCGTCAGTAATACCACATGCCCCTCCCACCTGAACCCCTTGCCTGTTTCCTGGGACTACCCACTACCCTACCACCTGATCACACCCAGGTTCTTGTCCTCCCAGAACTGCAAGGACCCTGGTGCAGGCCTTTGTCCTCTCATCTCTGTAGGCTTCCTCTTGTTGGCTAAGGGAGGACTACAGTCTACTTGCTAGTACAATCAGGCGTGTCTGCTCTACCGCTGAGGGGATGGGCATCATTCCTAGGTCCCAGTAAAGGAGCTAGGGCACTGAAGAAGGCAACTCCCAGCCTGTACATGGAGCTTCCTGCAGTCCTTTACAGAAAGTCAGGGACACAAGAGCTTGGAACATAGTGCTAGCTATAACTCAAGATCCCAGATTTTCAGTAAACCCATTAAACAGACAGATAGGTAAGGGAAACAACACATGGCACACGTAAGCTGCAGTTGCAGGTTGGGGTGGCTGGGACAGTGTACACTTAGCAGCCTGCACTCACAAGAGGAGTTAAGAGTGTTGTTGTGCCACCCATACAACCAGAGCCACAGACAGATCCCTGGGTACTGTGTCTACACTGACTTTCCCAGCACCCCGTGTACTGTCCATTCCCAGCAACATACCTTGTCACTGTAGGCAAAGAAGAGCACAGCAATGATGGCTTCCAGCAGGAACACCAGCAGCAGCAGCACAAAGAACTGTAGAGAGGATGTCCTTAGTCACATCCTGCTCCTGGAGAGCCCTATGCATGATCTAAACATCCCCATGTGGGTATATGTCCCTGTTTCCCGGGCTCCTGGCCTGACACCTGTTTGGGTCTCCCTCTACACACTCCCCTTCCCAGGATATGTTAGGCAAGTACTCTACTGCTGGGCTCCATTCCCAGTGGTGGCGCACACCTTTAATCTCAGCACTCAGGAGGCAGAAGCAGGTGGATCTCTGTGAGTTAGAACCCAGCCTGGTCTACAGGAGCTAATTTCAGGACAGCTAAGGCTGTAACACAGAGAAACCCTGTCTCAACCAAAAAATGAAAATAAAAGAGATCCCAAGCATCACCTATTAGCGGCCTGTAAACATTCTGCAGTACCCCCCTTAGGGGCGGGAGAGGGAATAGATTGTCTCTACAAGAGATGGAGGCCCTGAGCAAAACCCTCCCCAGGTAGAGGAAAGGAACCATTCAAAGCCTCTTGACATGGAGCTTCAGTACACTGTCCTGCTGCTCGAGGCCTGTCGGGAACATTAATTGTAAGAGCCTCTAGGAGCCCTTTCCTAATTACCTGTGATTAACTTTATAAACTGTGGAGGAGGAAATAGCTTCCTTGCCATAAATATATTGCCAAGGCCAAATGGTGCTGTGAGATTTCCAGAGGATAGGGCCAGGGGCAAGTTGGGGTCACCACAAGGATGAGTCTCAGAACAGTCCGGTTAAGGCCACATGTAGGCACGCCTAAGTTCTTGGGTCTATGCCTTGTCCCTCCAAGCTGTGATATGCTTTTTTCTATGTGTGGTACTGGGACTCAAACCTAGAACCTCATGCGTATCATGCAAGCATTCTTCTAGACTAGTGTGTGTCCCCCCCCCCCTTTAAACTTTATTTAAGTCAGGGTCTTACTCTGGACTCCAGACTAGCCTGGACCTCATGATTGTCCAGCCTCAGCCCCCGACCCCAGCTATAATGTATTCTCTTGAGCAACCCCTCTGGTGCTGGACAGGCCCCTGAAGTGAAGCTGATGGCACCGAGAGCCACAAAGGGGCCCAACACACTCACAGTGAGCAGTAGGCACTTGTTCTCCTTGAGGGCCCCAATGCAGCCCACGAAGCCGATGGCCATGACGAAGGTACCAGTGACGATGAGCAGATTGGCAGCCGACAAGGATGGGAATGAGGATGATAGGGTGGCAAAGTTTCCCTGTGTGGCAGCCAACCAGATGCCAACGCCCAGGACACCACAGCCACCCAGCTAGGACCGCGGCAATACAGAAAAAGAGAGAGAAAAAGGGTGAGGTGACTGGCAGGGCTCCACCCACAAGCTCAGGCCAACATTGCCAGCCTGGGAACCACTGGAAACATCTTAATTCCTGTGGCACGGCACCACGCCTCAAGTCCCTTCCCTTCCCCGCAGTGACAGTGGCCTGTGACAGAGTACACCTCCTCATACAGCCCCAGTGAGACTGTGCCTTCAGATTCCCTGCACGACGCATCCACCGACCCAGTGCCTGGCCAGAAGGGACTGAATCTCCTTGGGCCCTCTGATTCTGCAACCTTCCTTCCCTACACCCTATAGAGGCCATGGCAGTTGAGCGGCCCACTCAGCCATGTGGCCCCCTTGCCCTGGGCTACTCATAACCCTGGCTCGGCACACTTCCCGCTCATAATCCAACTGCAGTAGCTCTCTGTACCAACCAGAAGGCCTCACCAGAGCACCCGCTACTGCCCAGTCATCCACCCCTCTCCGAGCCTCCCGGAGCTTCATCACTTTTTTCATTTTTATTTTGACACAGGATTTCTCTGTGCAATCCTAGCTTCCTGGAACTCAGAGATCCACTTGCTTCTGCCTCCCAAGTGCCGGGATTAAAGGTGCATTCCACCCACCGGACTCTTGTCACTCATTTTTATAAAAATCCAAATAAGAGAAAGCAGGGAAGAAAGGCATATGGTGGCTGACTCTACAGAGGGCTCATCATGGCATGGTGACAGGGACATCTAGTCTCTCAGCATATGGGGCTGCCATGGTGGTAGGGGAGCTACAGCTCCACCACACCTGAGGCCTTGGACTCTGTGTCATTTGGAGAGAAGATGTATTCCTGGAGGCTAGGAATGGACCGCCAGCTGACGGGCTCTGGGAAAAGGCCTCGCAGCCCAACAAAGAACTGGACAGGGCATGGCACAGGAGCCCATGATGTGGGCTCTGACCCAAGGTTCTCAGTTCCAGGTAGCTCCTGGAGACACTACTATGGAGTCAGCAGGAAGCAAAGGGACCTGGGAAAGCTGGCCATATGGGAAGCTCTGCATCCAGAAGGATCAGGAAACCTGCCTTGGGGGAGGTGGGGTACATATGCCTTGGGTGACATCTCACAGCCACAAGGGAGCTCTGGCAAGCCAGTCTACAGAGATGCCTCCTTTACGGTTGGGACCTCTGCAGGACTGCCAGTGGTTGAGAGGTGGTGTTGTCTACAGTGTTGATCAAGTAAAGCAGCTGGATGGGCCAGGCATCCCCATTCAACATGTGAGAAGTGTCCCTAATGGAGATCTTGCCATGTGATGGTCACCAAATCAATCACCCAACCACAAGGCACAATATCATTCTACAAACACACAAAGCTGCGAGATCTGGAAGGCTTCTCCAGGGCCATAGCAAACAAGGTCTCTCCTGTCTCCATGGGTTTGTCCCATGACCTTCAGAAGGTCCCAAGCATCATGAGGTCTTCCAGGACCCAGTAGTGTGTCTCACAGGTTATGGAAAGACCTCCAGGGCCCCACACTGCTAAGCAGAAGTTAATACCCTACCTGTTGCCTTGGACTGGATCAGAATTACCAAAGCTATAAAGTTGTAAGAGCAGGACACCCCTTGCTCACTCTACATTGTACCTGCCCTAGAAGAGCTGCAAGTCAAAAGTAGTAAGAGGCCTCAAGAGACACCAACCCATAGGGCTGACCTCAAGCATAACACTGCCCCAGAGGAGCCACGACCCTTCATGAGGCTGAGCACTCATGATGGCAGGTCCTTGAGCAGGGGGGAGGGGAGATGCTGGTAAAACACAAGTGTCATTAAGACCCAAGCTGTCTGCACCATCCGCCTCTGCCTTCCAAAGACAGCAGACGGCTCGTGTCAGCAGGAAAGTGAGCTGTTGGAGTGCCCCTGCCCCACGGGACCGAGAAGGGCATAGGAAGGACACCGCTGTGCAAAGCAGCTAGCACCACTGGGGGTGGGGGAGATGCCCCATTCCAGGAGGCCAGGATGGGGCAATCTCCAAGAGTGGAATGGCAAGAACCCCGAACCCCACACCCAGAAGAGACATGCTTCCCTCCACCCAGAGACAGCAGGAAAAAATCTCCATTAACTGCTACATAGCCTGTCACCCTCGCTGAGAAAAAGACAAACAGCAACCCAGATGCCCCTCACTGCCACCCAGAGATGTCACATGCATTGTCACATATGAGCAGCACACGCAGAGCCACCACCATTTCATGGGCCACCCCTTTCACAGCCCGAGCCAATGCCACATGCAAGGGTGCACTAATGAAAACGTGTGTGTGCTAAGAGTACTGTACCTGTAATTTAAAAATGTTTTAGTGCACGCAGATTGTAAAACATTTTGGCAGGAAAATTACAGCTTCAAAGATCAAAAGAAAAAGGACCTGTGAGACTCTCAGAAGATAAGAAAAGCAGGATTAGGGCTGAGCCCTGGGGGCCTGGAGCAAGGTCTCTCCTGAATCAAAACTGGGGATGGAGCTAAAACCCCTACTCTGAATCCACAATGTTCCCCCAGTTTCCTGAGCCCCACTTCTAAGGCAGACCACCTCCTATTGCTGGCTCACTCCTCTGCAGCTGTACCGCCAGACTATAGAGGAGCCCTGGTGGGAGGCAAAGCTCAATCCCCACAGCAATCTAGAGAAGCCAGGGTCCTGAAGGGATAGTAGCTGGGAACAACACCCAGGGGCAGGACCTCCTGCCACCATGGTCCTGCATCCTAACCTGGCTCATCTTCATGCAGCGTGCCTGGCCCCAAGCACAGCGTATCTCAGCCACCTGCTAGGCACTCTATGATGCCTGTGGCAGTCCGAGAGGTGTAATGAGCTGTTACCCAGGTACCACCCAAACCTGTGCACAGCAGTTACCTTAGCCTCCAGCCCCTCGGATGAGCTTCAGGCTGAGTGCCACATGGCACTGGGTGCCCACCAAATGTGCCTGTCCAGATCCAGAGAGGAGAGTGCTAACAAGTCTCTGCCCACCACCCCTCCA
The DNA here is from genome assembly GCF_014885135.2 of Alexandromys fortis. Classification (NCBI taxonomy): domain Eukaryota; kingdom Metazoa; phylum Chordata; class Mammalia; order Rodentia; family Cricetidae; genus Alexandromys; species Alexandromys fortis. The sequence continues at coordinate 9,778,523 of NW_026067909.1, read as the reverse complement.
GCCATATAACTCAATGTGGCAGATGGCCGGGCAGCTAGCCACATCTTTGGTGGAGGTGGAAGGGCTGGGCCCCCTGTATAAACCAAGGCTATGTCCAAAATCCCCTCTCCTGCAGGCTGGCAGGAACCTTCTCCATCTTGGCTAGGACGTTAGTTATCCCAGTGGAGTGAGTTTGTGCACTTAAAATTGAATGCACGCCTGGGGATGTACCTGAGTTAGCAGAGTGCCAAGTGTGCACCGGGTTAGATACCCAGCACCACATAAACCATGTGTAGTAGCACACGCCAGTATTCCTGGCACTTTAAAGGTAGAAGCAGCAAGGTCAGGAGTTCAGTGTCATCATAAGTAAGGAAAGATTGGACTAAGTGAGACAGACTGTCTCAAAATACTTTAAAAACATAACTTTGTTTCTTCCAACTCAGGACATTGCTGGAGCCACCAACATACCAAAGCACAGACTAGTCTGTGACTTTTTGTATGGGCAGTTCCCTGCCACCCACACATCACAAATACAGGCTGTTACAGGAAGCAGAGAGGTCCCCCAGTCCTGGTCCTCTCACCCACCAGACTAAAAGTGCCAGCGGCCAACACCAGGACAACTGTTCATCAGATACCACCTCAGCTCATCATGGCAATAGATGACCAAGGGCCTAGCAAGGCATGTGCCCTGCAACTTGATGCCAGTGGGGGCAGATCCCTGTGCCTGGCAGGACTTTCCTTGGGGACTGCATAAGACAGGTACTGAGGCTGTAATGGTGACAGCCCAGGCAGAGCAGGGCCAGGGTGGGGCTCCAGTACCCTCCCTTAAGGAAAGGAAAGTGGAGCTTGACTCCTATGCCTCCTCCAGCTCAGGTCATTACAGGCCACCTGGGTGGGAGCTGGGGGACCCTGATCCACACACCTTTGGGTCACTTTGCATGATCAAGATGGAGAATCTGAAATGCCAAGAATACAGGATTTTCACCAGGCGGTGGTGGCGCACGCCTTTAATCCCAGCACTCGGGAGGCAGAGGCAGGTGGGTCTCAGTGAATGCGAGGCCAACCTGGTCTACAGAGCAAGTTCCAGGACAGCTAGGGCTGTTCACAGAGAAACCCTGTCCTAAAAAAGCAAACAAATACAGGATCTTCTCGGGTCACAGAGTGTGTGGGTAGCAGGCATGACTCTAACCTCCATCTTGTCTGCCCAAACAGACACTGACCATACCATGCAGGGGACAGCTGTACCTTGTGCTAAACTAAGGACTGGGGAGGGTCACCTGCCTGGAAGCCCTACAGGAAGGACATCCAACTGGTCAATGCATGTATGGGAGGAGCCAACCACACGGCCAAGGCCTGGCCAGCAGCGTCTCTGGCACCTGGATACAGAAGAGCCATGGATACGCCCTGGCCTTGCTGAGGAGCTCAGCCCCATTCAGACTAGCCCTTACACCACAGTAGCTGCCCAGGAAGGTGGATGGGTCCCTGAGCCCAGGGCAGGGGAGGGGAGGGCAGACAGGAAGAACCAGGCTTCACTGACTCCCTTTGATCCCCGGGGACCTCAACTTCCATTATAGGAAGAGCTTCGCTGGCAGAGGCCCAGCTGACAGTGCAGCCTTGGAGGCTTGAGACGGGGGTCCCAGGGGCTGCTCAGCCCCACTCCCTTACCGCCAGTGGCCAGCACCCAACACCACCTACCCACTCAACTGTGTTCAAGGGCCGTGTACTTAGCCCACTTCCCCGAGGCACCCCCAACCCCCAACCAGCTAGTCCTTGCCCTGTGTGCATCTCAAAAGCAGGTTAGCCAAGTGCTCAGTAGAGTTGAGCATCACTGGCCAGCGAGAGCCTATCTGCTGAAGGAGGGAATGGGCGTCTCAGGTCCCCACACAGGTCTAGGGGTCAGTGCAACCCTAGTTGCCTGTTTAACCCTGTTGGAGAAACTGAGGCAGGACACATAGCAGAGGCTGGGGTCCTGTCTGCTGGGTCATACATTTTAGGTGGCAAGTGGGAGTCAAAGCCTCTCTTGCAAGAGTCATCAGGGGCTCCCACCCACAGCCTGTTACCAGCAGGAAGGGGATTGAGTTCACAGATACCAGGGACAATGTGGACTGACATCATACTGACCAGGCCAGATGGACGGACTCTCACACTTGCTAGCCCAGATGGACTCTGCCAAGCCCAGCACAGGTACGTCTAGGCAAAGCCATGCTGTTCACAGCACCTTCTAACCCCTCACTGGGAAGCAAGCTGGAGGGAAAAGCCATGATGGTGCTGAGGCACGCATGCCTGTCTGCAAGGCTGAAGGTACATGTGGGTAAGAGGAGGGAACTGGGTTTCTCAGCACAGGAATTGTGCCGGGAAGGGTTCTGATCGTTTATTTCTCTGGGAGAGGATGTTATCCACTGGTCAGTGGAATGTGCCTGCTCAGTAGCAGCCTCGGCCTCCCCAAACCAACACTACCCCACTGCTACCCAGCCCCACACTCTTGTTTCCTAACCCTCCTTCTGCACCTCCGCTGCCTACTGCCATCATAGTGACCTACAGCTGTCAGGTCTGGTCACAGTGCTACACCCATCCACTTGTCACTTTGTCATCTGCAGTTCTTGAGCCTTGTCTACCTGTCATACTGTTGCCTACAGTCACCCCCTCCCCATTGTCATAGTGTCAGAGATACCCTGGTGCCCACTGAAGTCCCTCAAACAGAAGCATTGCCCTTACACAGGCTGCTTACAGCTTCAGCCCATACCTACTGCTTATACCCACCTGCTACGTGCGTACTTCCAGACCTGGCCCGTCCCTTAGGAGCCTCTGGCAGAGACCTCTTGATGGGGCTGGGGGAAGATGGGATAGGTGGGGCAGCAACCTCCCTGGACTATTGCCCATAGGCAGCCCAGAGTCCCAGCAAATCCCAGCTCCATAAGAAAAGGGAGGTCAGGAAGGTGGACCTAGGTTTCTGCACGTTTGACTTGAACTGGACTGCATGCAAATGAGCAGCAAGTGGAGATCCCAGTGATGCCCCTTATCCTCCCACTCCCACACTCCCTTGCTCCCAACCACACCCCTCAACCTCAGTCACACCCACTCTCAGAAAGTTGGCTCAGGAACCAAGGTAGAGTATGGAATGACCTTGGGTACCATTCTCCAAGCTTCCTAGCTAGTAAGTGAAGCGCCAGGCTATGCCCAGGTATTAAAGGGTCACCTCTAATCAAATCCAGCATCCTCCGCTCAGGCTCCAGGCTCAGCCAAGCCCCAACACCAGGTGGTAATCAGATGTGACACTTACTGTGGAGTAGGGAGTGAGGGTGTGCAAACTGTCCTCTATCCAGACTGGAGGGGGCCATCTCCTGCTCTACCATAATGCAAGCCCCAACTGAACGTTACCCAGTGTCTGAGCAACCTCAGCATACCCCAGCAAAAGTTGGAGTCTCTGCTGATATGGCAGGGAGCCAGATGCCACCCATGTCCGTGAAGAGTACGTGGCCAGTGTCTGTGATACGTTCCTAGACCCTAATCGGTCGGGCAGTACACATACCCTTGAAATTCTGGATCCAGGGGTACCAGTTGGGGACCAGGACCTGGTGGGTCAATCTCCCAGAGGGGCAGTGTGTGAAAGGGGCGAGGGAAGGACGTAGGCTAAAGAGGAAAGACAGGGAGGAGGCTGAGGAAGGCACCCATGGCTCAGTGGCACAGAAACGGTGATCTGTTCTACGCCTGGAGTCCAGGAGAGGCAAGGCTGGGTACCAACCGGTCCTGTGAGCACGTGCGCACACACCCTGTCTCCACAGCAGAGAAGAGAGGAGAGGGCTTCTGGCAGCCACTTACTGTAAAGCAGCAAACCCCGGTCCTTCAGACCCCCTCACTCACCCAGAAGAGTAGGTTGAAGGCGAACATGAGGTACTTGACGCCCTGGAGGCAGCCGCGCGCCATGCTGCAGCGCTTCAGCTCTAGAAGGAAGATGAAGGAGAGGTCTAGGTAGAAGACCACATACTTGTTGCCCTTGGGAGTCGTATAGCGCGCCTGGGCCGCCTTGGGGCCGGGGTTCGTGTGCAGGCCAAAGAAGCCGCCGCCCGCATCCCCGGCGTCCCCGGTGCCCGCGCGCCCGTACAAGCTGCTGCAGCGCCTAAAGGGGCCGCTGCGCGCGAAGCCCGGCTCCTTGCTCTCCGGAGAAGGGCTGCGCCGGTATGTGGACTCATCAGTGCTGGAACGGCGCATCGCGCTGGGGAGCCTGGGCCCCCGCCGCCAGGCTCACTGGCTGCGGCCGTTGTCAGCGATCCGCGCCCGCTGTCCCCGGACACCCCATCCGCACCACACCGGCGGGCTCCCACCCCTCCCGGGTCCGCGGTAGCGGTAGCAGCGGGCGCGCAGCTTGGCTCCCACCCCTCGGCCAGACACCTGCGGGCCGGCCCGCTGCGCCCCTAGCGCACCCGGCCAATCCAGCGCGGCCCCGCCCCTCGAGGACCCCGCCCCACCGGCCAATCGCAGCGACCCCGAGCTCCCCCCTCCTTGTCACCCTCCCGGGGTCTCCGAGGAAGATGCAGCTGAAGGACAGGGGGAGCGTTTGAGGAGGCTGGGCCGGGAATGAGATCGCAGCAGTTCTCGGCCCCGAACCTACACCCCAGACCACCCCCAATAGGCCCGCCGCCCATTCTGCAGCAGTTCTCCAACCATAAGAAGGATTTGCAAAGCCCCGAGCAAATCAAGGGGTGACCCAATTGCTGTTGGTGGCAATTGGACGGCTCTAGCTTTCAAGAGCCTTAGGGAGCCCGTGGTGCCTGGGAGGGTGCGGTGTCCATGAGATTTCCTAACTTAAAAAGAGAATTCAAGAACCAAAGTAGCAGAGGAGAGACGCCAAGGAACCCCAGAGGGCCCCCTGCTGGCCCAGAGTGCTCACTGAATCAGCTCAGCCTCTGGTCCAGCCCATTCTCCTAGGGGGGTAGTAGGAGCAAAGCCAGATTCCATTGGAACCATGTGCCATTCTGAGAGTCCCACTGGTGCCGTTCTATAACTGCATAACCAGGGACCTGGCGTCTCAGTCTGGCCAGCTCAGGGAGAATCAGCCCATGACTAATTAACACCATCCCAGGCAGACAAGCACATGGTAACTGGCACCAATGTCCCTTGCAGGTGTGCCCAGATACACACTAGCCCATCAAAGAAAGATGGAGAGATGATGGCCCCTTGCTGGGTCCCATCCTCCAATCTCTGAGCTCCAACCCAACCAAAAGATGCAGATTACAAGAGCCCCAAAGTGTGGGCCAGGTACTAAACATGGGGGCAAGGTTCCCCATCTCATCTGCAGCGCAGAGGACAGGAGGGAAAGCAGAACAAGGAAACCTTTTTGCTGAAGGTCTCTGAGTGAGGGAACAGAAGAGGGAACGGGAAGAAGTAGGAAAAGAGAAAAACAAAGGATGTCCATGGGCAGCTCTTAAAGGGGCTGCGTCTTAGTGGAAACCTCAGGTGCCTAAGTGAGGTCTGCAGCTCCCAGCCCAGAACTTAGGCTCTCTGCACCAGCCTACTGCTGCCCCTGAGAGGTCACAATGGGGAACTGCAACCCCAGCCCGCAAGGCTGCATGCTCAGGATCCCAGTTCTTGGGATGTGTGAGTCCAGGGGAGCCCCAGAATGCCGGATGTGTGCCTGGAAGTGCCTGCTCAACCTGGGGTTAACCTCAGCCCTCTACCTTTCAATTCCTCTTAAGTTATCTTTGATGTCTGAACTCCAGGAAAGGGACAGAGCTGGGTGGGACCTCACCCACAGACCACCAAAGACCACACACAGCCTGCAGGCTCTGCCTAGAGAGCAGGAGGCAGCTGGTGTCTCCTAAAAACCCCGTGGCCCCTGGCCCTCTTCCCTTGGCTTGATTCAGTCAGATACACACCAGTCGGGGTTGGGGGGGTGCCTATATAATACATGCAGGAGGCCATACACACACACACACACACACACACACACAAATATCTAGACACCAGTGGAGAGTGGTGGAGCCACAGGGGCCAGGAAAGATCCAAAACTGACCAGAAAAAGCTATACCCCCACCTCTGACCAAACCATCATCCATCCTGACATCACCCAAATGGGATCAGCGACCAGACCACTCCTCTGAAGGAGAGCCTGAAGCCCTGGGTCAGAAACACAGCTGAGCTCCCAGCAGTCTATAAATTTATAAGCTGACTGTCTACTTGGCCATCTTTATCCCCTGGATCTGGGGCTGGCGTTGCAATTCCCCATGGCACACCATGGGAGCATCAGCTAGGGCCGCGAGGAGAGCAGGAGGCAGAATTGCAGCCTGAGGGATATATGCAAGAGAATCCAAGTGCGGCCGTCCTCGACCCCAGTTCTCTTCCCCAGGGGTAGCTGTGCTGATTAGTTTTTTGTCAACTTGACACCAGCTAAAGTTACCTGAGAAGAGGGAACCTCCACGGAGAAAATGCCTCCATCAGACTGGCCTTTAAACTGGGTATGGTGGCTCATTCCTTTAATCCCAACACTCAGGAAGCAGAGGCAGGGGGATCTTGGTAAATTCAAGGCGAATCTGGTCTACACAGCAAGCTCCAGGACAGCTAGGGATATCTAGAGAGAACTTACTTATTTCAAAACTAAAAAAGCTGGGCGGTGGTGGCACGCGCTTTTAATCCCAACACTTGGGAGGCAGAGGCTGGAGAATCTCTGTGAGTTTGAGGCCAGCCTGGTCTACAAGATCTAGTTCCAGAAAGATTCAACGCAATGCCCATCAAAATCCCAGCAAAATTCCTCAAAGACCTCTAAAGAACGGTACTCAACTTCATATGGAAAAGCAAAAAATAAAAATAAAAACAGAATAGCCAAAACAATCCTGTACAATAAAAGAACTTCTGGAGGCATGACAATCCCTGACTTCAAACTCTACTACAGAGCTACAGTACTGAAAACAGCCTGGTATTGGCATAAGAACAGACAGGACCAATGGAACTGAATAGAAGACCCAGATATCAATCCACACATCTTCGAATACCTGATCTTTGATAAAGAAGCAAAAACTGTCAAATGGAAAAAAGAAAACACATTTAACAAGTGGTGCTGGCATAACTGGATATCAACATGTAGAAGAATGAAAATAGACCCATATCTATCACCATGCACAAAACTCAAGTCCAAATGGATCAAAGACCTCAACATAAACCCAGCCACACTGAACCTTATAGAAGAGAAAGTGGGAAGTACACTTGAACACATTGGCACAGGGAACCACTTCCTAAATTTAACCCCAGCAGCACAGACACAGAGAAACAATTAATAAATGGGACCTCCCGAAACTGAAAAGCTTCTGTAAAGCAAAGGACACGGTCAACAAGACAAAATGACAGCCTACAGAATGGGAAAAGATCTTCACTAACCCCACATCAGACAGAAATCTGATCTCCAAAATATACAAAGAATTCAAGAAATTGGACACCAAAAGATCACATAATCCAATATAGAAATGGAGTACAGACCTAAACAGAGAACTCTCAACAGAGGAATCTAAAATGGCTACACTTAAGGAAATGTTCAACATCCTTAGTCATCAGAGAAATGCAAATCAAAACAACTCTGAGATTCCATCTTCCACCTGAAAGAATGGCCAAAATTAAAAACACTAATGACAACTTATGCTGGAGAGGTAGTGGGGTAAAGAAAACACTTCTGCATTGCCGGTGGGACTGTAAGCTGGTACAACTTTGGATGTCAGTGTGGCGATTTCTCAGAAAATTAGGAAACAACCTTCCTCAAGACCCAGTAATACCACTTTTGGGTATATATCCAAAGGATGCTCAATTGTGCCACAAGGACACGCGCTCAACTATGTTCATAGCAGCTTTGTTTGTCATAGCCAGAACGTGGAAACAACCTAAATGCCCCTTGACCAAAGAATGGATAAGGAAAATATGGTACAGCTGGGCGGTGGTGGCACACGCCTTTAATCCCAGCACTCAGGAGGCAGAGGCAGGCGGATCTCTGTGAATTCGAGACCAGCCTGGTCTACAAGAGCTAGATCCAGGACAGGCTCCTAAGCTATAAAGAAACCCTGTCTGGGGGGGGGGGGGAGATACATTTACACAATGGAGTACCACACAGCAGAAAAAAATAACGACATTTTGAATTTTGCATGAAAATGGATGGAGCTAGAAAACATTATTTTGAGTGAGGTAACCCAGACATAGAAAGACAATTATCACATGTACTTACCCATAGGTGGTTTTTAAACATAAAGCAAAGAAAGCCACCCTACAAACCACAATCCCAGAGAACTTAGACAACAATGAGGACACTAAGAGAGACTTACAGAGATCTAATCTACATGGGAAGTAAAAAGTAGAAAAAGACAAGATCTCCTGAGTAAATTGGGAGCATGGGGACCTTGGGGGAGGATTGAAGCGGGGAGGGGAGAGGCAGGGAGGGGAGCAGAGAAAAATGTAGAGCTCAATAAATATCAATTAAAAAAAAAAGAGCTAGTTCCAGGACAGCCAGTGCTGTTAGTTACACAGAGAAACCCTGTCTCAAACAAAACAAAACACTAGCTCTTGAGAACCTAGGTTCGATTCCAAACACCCTCATAGCAGCTTACAATCCTCTATAACTCCAATTCCAGGGGATCTGATGCCCTCTTCTGGCCCCTGTGGGCACCGGGCACTCACGTGGTATACAGGTATACATGCAGGCACACACCTATATACATAAAATCTTCTGCAGGGCATTTTCTTGATTAACAATGAAGGTGAAAGGAGCCAGTCGCCTTGTGGGTGGTGTTACCCTAAGCCCATGGTTCTGGGGTGTATAAGAAAGCAAACTGTGAGTTTGAGGCCAGCCTGGTCTACAGAGCAAGTTCTGGGGCTGTTACACAGAGAAACTGTTTCGAAAAACAAAACAACAAAAAACAAAGAAAACAGCAAGCTAAGTGAGCCATGAAGAGCAAGTCAGTAAGCGTCATTCCTCCTTGGTCTCTCTCTCCCAGCACTCGGGAGGCAGAGGCAGGCGGACCTCTGTGAGTTTGAGGCCAGCATAGTCTACAGAATGAGTTCCAGGACAACCAGGGCTACATAGAGAAACCCTGTCTCGAGAAACAAAAAGAGAAGAAAGAGGAAGAGAGAGAAGAAAGTAACTAGCACAGCCGAAACTGGAAGGGGAAAAGAAGGGCTCCCCAAGAGGTGCCAAAGGTTCTTGGGACAAAGGAGAGCCATTTTGGTTTCTGCACTGAGCCCAGCGTTTGCACACTGTCCTCTGAACCATGTGCCACTCTCCTGTTTAGAAGGCCCTGTCTATAAAACCCACATGAGCAGGGTTCATGAAGTCTAGCAGACTTCAGGACAGTCACATGAGGTCCATTTCTGCTGCCAAGTACAAAATTCCCAGGGCGTGGTGTGCAAGCTGATCAATAACAGCAGAAGGGCCAAAGCAAGGCCACCCCATCTGAATCAGGAGGGCGTGCCTTCCTCAACACCCTGGCCCAATGCCCAACCACAGTGATCTGGACATAGGGGCCACCTGCCAGCAAGGCTCCCAGCTAAGGCCATCCTCAGTCACAGTGGGTGCAGATGGGAAGCCTGGGGGATAGGCCAAGGAAACCACGGACACCCACATAACCAGACCAGGTTCCCACTCAGAAAGAGACCTGCCCAAATTCTGGACAAAGTTTGACCATGGCTGCCTGGGGCCAGTAGTTGCCAACAATCAAAGCAAACCACCTTTGACCTCTCAGGAGGGTAGAGGCATGAAGTGGTTCAGCAGCTTGTTTAGGACCCCGAGTAACCAACCACTCCAAGCCCAGCTAGCTCAGGAGGGAGAGCAGAGCGTTGTGCCCACCCCCTCCACCCCCCACTCCCTTCCCTGCCCTAGGCTGAGAGGCTCTACAGCTTCTTTGAGGAGGCAGGGAGAGTTGTGCCAATCCAAACAGGCTGTGGTGTCTGCCTTCCTGCTGTGGCTTCAGCCCCTGCAGGGCCTCCGTGCCTGCCCTAGACCCCCACCCTGGGCAGGAGCACCATGAATTCCTGGTCCAACAGGCTGACAACTCCCACCAAGAAGCAAGGACTGAGGGCCACACACAGTCTAACAAGAGCTCCTGGACATCCCGAGCCTCCCACCTCTTCAGGGGCAGAGCCAGGGCTGGGGGTGCAGATCTCTCTGGTGCAGCCAGCAAAAGGGTCCAGTCTTCCTCCCTGGGCTCTCTGGCCACCACAAACAGCACCGTTCCTGAACTTTCTGCCCTACCCCCTCAGGTATTTCTCTGTTAGAGCTCCTGTGGCAGTGGAAATAGAAGGGACCTAATTGAGAACCAGAGGATGCTTATGATGCGACAAAGCATACCTGCCCCCAAATGCTAGGGACCACCAAGCATTGAGACAGCTCAGGTGTGGGTCCCAAGTACCCCAGCCTCAACAGCCCAAAAGAATCTTAGGTTGGTCACTTCAGTTTCAAGCCACAGGCTCCGAGAGCTATTTAGACAGCAAGTAGAGGAGACATTTAGTGTGTGTGCCGCAGCTACGGCCTGGGAGTGAGGTAGAAGAGGGTGTGTGCTCACACACCATACCATACCCTAAGGGTGACGGACAAGAGCAAGCCAGAAGATACTAGTTCCTGGGGAGAAGTCCCTTCTGCCCACTTCCCCCAGTTCATGGTCAGCCTTAAGTGGAGGAACTGAGACCCTCCCCGTGCGTGCTTCTGGTCCCACCAGAACTTCACAAATGGAGAAACTGAGGTTGTGATCTAGGTCCAGGCAGTAAAGGCAGCTGGAAGCCAGCCCCGTGCTTCAGACCACACAGTACGGCACCCTCTTTTGGCTGAGCACCCTCTTTTGGCTGGCCTTTTGCAGAGCAACACCCAGGGTGGGAGGGGCTGGGCAGCCAAAACTTCAATCATGGGTTTCCTCCTTGTCCCCTGCCCTGAAGTGACCCCTCCTCTGGCAGGAACTGTGGCAGATGGGTTAGAAACTGCGGGTGAGCAAGCACATCTCGCTCGATGTGCCTGCCCTCTCCCCCTACAGACGCAGGCACCCATTCTCATGCAGCTACTGCCAGTCCAAAGACCAGTCAGGTGGTTTGTATTGGTGAACGCTAGCCCAGCTGGCAGGTACAAGTGACCCCCATCTGTCTCCCAGCACAGTATCAGATGGGAACTCCACAACGCTCAGGAAAAGGTAGCGGTAGAAGCTGAGCCTGGGATCCTGGCCAGGGCTCTGGAGAGAGCGACCCACAGCACCCTCCACCCCTTACTGCCCTCCCCCCCCCCCGGGGTAATAAGCAAAAGGCTGGGCAGATAAAGCAACAGCCTGGAGTTCTCTAGCCTGGGTCATTTCTGGGAATCCAGGGAGCTGGAGCGGGAACTAGGGAAGGAGAGGATGCCACCACCCACAACAGGCACTGGAAGCTAGTGGGCTTTACACACACACACACACACACACACACACACACACACACACGAGGAATTCTAGGAATGTCAGCTTGGCACAGGCTTCCCTCTCCAACTCTCCCTAAGTAAACAAGTCTTCCAGGGGCAGAACCGAACTGGGCCCCTCCTTCAAGAAGTCTTTGGCCTCCACCCCATCCTTAGGGCCCACCCTACAGACCATCTCCTAACCCACTCCCCTGCCACCCTCACCTCTGGCCGCGGGCAGTCTTCAGTTCTGATCCTGAGCCTGATCCCCGTGACTCACAGGCCCCCACTGCCCCTCTGGCCAGGGCAGGATGTTGGGGGAGGGGACTGGACCGGACCGGGAAGTCGCCTAGCTCGTGGCTCTGCACGTGGCTTCATGGGGGATGTCAAACGTTGCTAGAGGGACTGTCCAGGGTGGCAGTGGAGGCATAGCCACCAAGTTGGGCAGTGGCTCTGACCAGCCACACTCAAGACCCAGGAGACCCTTCTTGTCCTCCCCTGCAATGAAGGAGAGCACAGCTTTTGTTCCCTCAGGGGAACTAGAGGTGTCACTCTAACGAGACCCCAAACTTCCCAAGCTCCACGGACCTTTCCAGCTTCTCACTGCGTGCTGCCTCGTCCTTCCAAGGGCAGCCCCCGGCACAACAAGAATGCGCTGCGGTCAGGGTGATACAGTCCCCAAGACACCAGCACTCGTCCATTCCCTTAAGTCCTTACTTAGGTCAACTCCAGGTGAGGCAGACCTGTGGCCCCTAGCGGTCCCCCAGGCAACCTCCGCGTCCGAGCCAAGTTTCCCCGGGAGAAAGAAGTTAGAAAGCCTGCTCATAGGGTGCCTCCTACACGACGCTTTCCCGGACCACCACCCTGATCCTCTCCGCGGGAAAAGCCTTTTCTATTCCCTTCTCAGGGAAGAAGTGGACTGCTCAGCGCTGGAGGACACCGTAGGGACCCGGGGCGCCGTACGGCTGACGGTTCTGTAGCGGCGGAAGGGAGGGGACGCCCCAAGCTCCACGGCTCGGACTCTGGCTGAGCACCTCGGGTAAGGGCTCCAGACCGAGACCCCTCAGAGTCCGGGCCAGGAGGCGGGAAGACCGCCTTGGCCGTGCACTCTCGGCAGTCCGCGTCCTAGCTGCGCCACCACCACTTGTTGCCATTTCTTAACTCGAGTCTGGGTGCGATCAGGCCGACGGGACCCCAGCCCGCGGACCCGCCGTACCTGCGCGCGCCGCCGCTCCGCGAAGCTGCTGTCAGTCAAGCAGACACGAGAAACGCGAACCGCCGGGGCCGCAGTCCTTTCGGCCTCGCTCGGACACCGTAGTGCCGGGATGTACCACCACGGCGGGAGGGGGCTCCCGGGATGCTGCCGCGGGCACACAGGCTCTAGGAGCCCGGGGTGGGCGCGAGTAGAGAACGCTGCCGCCGCAGGGACGTCGCGGGAGCGGGGGCGGGGCCGCGGCAGGGTTCGGGAAGATGCGGGGCGGGGCTCAGGATCGCGCGGGGCGGAGCTCGGGCGAACTGGGCCCCGTGCTGTGGACGCGCCTGGGCGGGCCTTGAAATACCGCTGCCGGCAGCCTGCGCGCCAGACGCCGCCATGATCATTCCGGTGCGCTGTTTCACCTGCGGGAAGATCGTCGGCAACAAATGGGAAGCCTACCTGGGTCTGCTGCAGGCCGAGTACACCGAGGGGTGAGGCGGCGGGCCTGCGGGGGAGGTCGGGGTAAGAGTTCTGCGGCGGACCCGGAGATAAGACTAAGATATCCTGGGCCAGGGATAGATGAAACTTTGGGGTAGAGAATTGACTGGAATCCAGTCTGCAGAAGCAAGCCAGGGATTGAGAGATCGGGTGAGGAGGAGGGTCTGCGGCAGCGAGAGTAGGGAACTCTGCGTTGGGAATTTTAAACCCTGGTTATCCTCCAGCCCAGTCCTGTGATGTATTCCCAGAAGAATGAGTCTCCCTTTAGTTTTCTCGAGGCAGGGTCTCACTGTGTAGCCCTGACTGGCCTGGAACACTTTTTGTTTTGGTTTTGGTTTTTTTTTTGGTTGTTTGGTTGGTTTTTTTTTTTGGTTTTTTTTTTTTGGTTTTTCAAGACAGGGTTTCTCTGTAGCTTTGCTGCCTGTCCCGGAACTAGCTCTTGTAGACCAGGCTGGCCTCGAACTCCCAGAGATCCGCCTGCCTCTGCCTCCCGAGTGCTGGGATTAAAGGCGTGAGCTACCACGCCCAGCCTCTCTGAAGTTGGGAAGGTGGATTCAAACTGCTGTCCTGGAAACTTCTGAGCATCCTTCCCATGGGTGACAGGCACCTCTTTATCCACAACAGAGCACTCCGGCCTCTTCCCTGTCCACCTACTCCCCGACCTGTCTGCTTTCAGGCCTGCTTCTACTAGTTAGAACCCCGTGGACCCTTTAAAATGCAGGACAAAGACGGTGGTGGCACACGCCTTTAATCCCAGCACCCGGGAGGCAGAGGCAGGCAGATCTCGGAGTTCGAGGTCAGCCTGGTCTACAGAGTGAATTCTGGGACAGCCAGGGCTGTTAACACAGAGAAACCTTGTCTCGATAAACCAAAATAATAATAATAATTTTTTTTTAATGCAAGACAAACTCTGGTATTCCAGCCTTGTGGGCATCTGCTCATGCTGTCCCTTCCCCCTGCAGTCACTACCATGACTGTTCCCCGTAGTAGTCAAACCTCTGGCCACCACGGCAACACCAAGGGGTTCCCTCTCACAAGCCATAAGTCAGTGGGGCTGAATGGGCAGCTATAATGAGGATTGTGGGTGAGTAGCTGAGACCCTCTTTACCTGGGCAGGAACTTCTCAAGCTGACTGGGTGCCAGAGAAATTGAACCTAGCTGGTTTGCGAACTCTCCTGGATGTGGGGTACAGGCCAAGGAGGGAGACAACAGCCAATCACATTGTTCGCTCAGCGTCCACCCATGGGGCCTGGAATTCAGCTCCATGACAAGGGGGTATTAGCCTCCTAAGATTCCCCCAAATAATTTTAGAAGCCCATAAAGCTACCCCAGCCCTGGATAAAAGAGCCAGAAGCAGAAGTAGGGGGCTAGAGAGATGGCTCCACTGTTAAGAGCACTAGCTGTTCTTGAGGACCCAAATTCAATTCCTAGAATCCTCGTGGTGGCTCACAAATGTCTATAACTCCTTTGGGCTTCGACAGGCACCAGGCATACATGGCAAAACACCCATGACACATAAAATGAAACTTAAGCAAGTATGGGCAGAAGGCCTGTGGGCATATATATGGGATAGGTGTAACCTGGGGAATCAAGTGTACTTTTATGTAAGCAAAGGGACTCACCAGCCTCCCCTAAGCATCCAGGTGCTTATTTCAGAAATGCCTAGGCCCTCTCCCTATGGTCTGCTGTCAGGGTTCGGTCCCCATTTATGTAGATGTGTCTGGTAACCCCTGTCCACAGTAGTGCACAGAGGCAAGTTGGAGGTGGCCGCAGACCTATACTGGCTGTAGGAACCACATCCAGCCTCATTCCTCTCTCCTTACAGGGATGCCCTGGACGCTCTGGGCCTGAAGCGCTACTGCTGCCGCCGCATGCTGCTAGCACACGTGGACCTGATTGAAAAACTGCTAAACTACGCTCCGCTAGAGAAGTGACTGCCTGAGCTCACCCTCCTCCTCTCCTGGCTGTGGGCAGCTGTGATGCTGAATTCAAACTGAGGTGCCTGGCCGTGGCCCGGTCCCCTCACCCTTGAAGGAAGGGGTCAATAAAGATCTTTGCAGACCCACCAGCAGGTCTGTCTAACTTGTAAGACTGTCAACATCATGTCTGTGCTATCTTTGAGGTTACCTGGACTGGTCTCCTTCCCCTCTCCTGACTTGGGAGTCCAGTCTTGTGGGGAATCCTTTGCTTGTTTCTCTGGTCCCAGACCACTACCTGGATGTCAAAACAAAGACTAGGCCTTGACCTTTTGATCCTCTAGGTAGCCTCTAGAGCCTCTCCTTTTCCTTCCAGTGTTCAGGTGGGCAGGGAGATATGGCCACACCATCCACAAGGCAGGGCCCATGCCTGGGATGATATGCCTTTGGAATGGTGAGTGCTTAGAGGCCTGCCCATATGCTCTACCACCGTGCTATGGGGATTCTTTTTATTTGGTGTTTTGTCTGTTTGTCTTTGTACCACTTGTGTACCCACAGAGGCCTCAAGTTAGACCTATGAGCTGCTCTAAATTCTTTTTTTGTTTTTGGTATTTGAGACAGTGTTTCTGTGTAGCCCTGACTGTCCTGGAACTCAGTATGTAAACCAGGCTGCCTCTGCCTCCTCAGTGTTGAGATTAAAGGCATGTGCCACACTAATCGCACTACCAAACCCGGATATTCTAGAAGGGTAGCCAGTACTGTTAATTTGAGCCATTTCCAACTTCTAAGTACTCCCAAGGCCACAGACTTATGTCCTGTCTTCTAGAATCCAAAAAACCAAGTTTCCTGGATCTAAAAGAACATTAGCTGTGAGCCCATCTGCTACTCATGTCTGAGGATCTTGTTCCCAAAATCTTCCCAGACCCAGCAGCTAGGCGTGTCTTGCCCTTTAACCCAATCCCCACAGAAGTGGAAAAATACCCAGCCCTAAGAAACTTCCCAGAGGCTGTCCAAGGCTCTGGCACCTAGGTAGTTGCATTAAATGTCCCAGGGTTCTTTTTAGCACATTGATCCCTCTGAAATTTTGTTGTTTTGGGTTTTGTTTGTTTGAGGTAGGGTCTCACTATGTAGCCTTGGCTGGTCTGAAACTCACAGCAACTCTCTTGAGCGCTGGGATTAGGTGGGTGGGGCATACACGCACATACACACTAATTTTTAAAGAGGAGAAAAGTTTTGCCTTGGGTTGGACTCCAGAGGTCCGCTAGGACCCTGCTTCTCTGGCTGGCACAGAACAGCACAGGAATCGGCTCTTAGAGTACATTCCCATGCTGTTACGTATGGGCAGTCCTTTACCTGGCTCAATCCAGGCCACAGTGAGCTGGTGTCTCCAGCTAGCAAACCGCTCTGCCACTGGGCTTCCCCATCCTTGTCTCGTCCCGTCAGCAAGCTGACTCGACTGTTATACATTTTATTGAGCACCTGTTACATAGCAGGAGCATGTGTGGGCATGTGGGATACAGCAGTGGATGAAAAACAACCATGCCCCGTGCAGAGATGTTCCAAAAGGAGACAGTGTTCAGGAACATGGGGCATTTGCATGATGTTCTCAGAAGTGGGGAAAAGCCAGGGCCAAGCTGTTAGGAGCAAGAGAGGCCTGGGTGGAGAGGACAGAGCATATACAGTGGGGTTGGATGGAGTTCCCTTCAACTTGCCCCATTGGTTTAGGGTAAGCAGATGAAAGGTACCTAGCTCACCCAGAAAGGCCCCTTCCCATCCGCTTCTACCCACCATGCAGGTGGTATACCCAAGTTCTCCCCAAATTTACTGTAAATCTCAGCTACCCACAGGAAAGTAGCCTGTGGGCAAGAGGCACTTTTGTCAAATAATCTAAAACCTATTCTACCAGCGAGGCCTAGCCCAACACTGGCATACCTGCCCCTCTTACACTGGGGCAAGTACACGGCCTCAAGCCTTGGGACTTTGATATGCAGTGAAAGGCACTTGAAGCCACCCCTGAGGTGGGGTCACCAGGGGCCACAGTGATGGCATGAGGACAGCTACCTCTCTGGCGGTCAGCAGTCTAACTCAGTAGTACTTCGTAGTGGGGTAGGACATAGTGCGAGGCTGGCAGCCTGCCTGGCACCGTGGTCAGTAGTGTTCCAGCTTCATAGTGCGAGGCTGGCAGCCTGCCTGGCACCGTGGTCAGTAGTGCTCCAGCTTGAGGCTTCTGTACAAGCAGCAGGTGAAGAGCATGCCGAAGACCTGCAGAGGGCCAGGCTGGTGTGAACAGGGCTGCGGACCACCAGCCCCCCCAGCGTTCCCACCTCTTCACCCCTGTGTTTCCTCACCTGCACACAGGCAATGCCGATGCCCACAGCCCCGATGACGCGCAGATGCTCCTGGATAAAGGTCTCCAGCTTACTGATACAGCCACCCTAGCGGGGGAGAGAGCAATAGTGGACCTTGCTGGCTCCCACATACAGCCCTTTGGGCCAGGCTACCCTAAGATGTAGCCAGACCAGCCACCCACGTCAGTCTAGCCTCTTGCTGAGCGCCCACCTACCTCTACTTTATAGATGTTGGAGGCGTGGTCCCGCATACCACATTTGAGTACCATAGTCTTACAGCAGCTATCAGGAACTGCACGGCCTTCCGCCTTCCCAGAGTGGCTCCACTCACTGTTTTGCCAGTCTTCAGAATTGTTGCTACCACAACAGTGGAACTGCAAGGGACATGTGGCTGAGCCCTGCATCCTGCCAGAACATGGCACCATGCTAGGAAACTGGAGAGTTATGGGGGAGACCCACCTCCTGCTGCAGCTTGTCTACAGCATTGGTCACACCCTCGTGGCCTGGCTGTTGGTATTTCTTGATCATGGTGTCCTTCAGATTCTCCTTGAGCTCTGTGTTCAACTGTGGGTAAGATCAAAGCTGAAGTCAGGACCTACCCCTGCCCCCAGCTGGACTGACAGAACTAGAGGAGTCACCAGGCGGGCAAGCGCAAGGCCAGCCTGGAATGAGTGATCCTCTACATCCTATGCCCACCTGCCTCCCCATAAGTGCTAAGTCAGCCTTGGGACCCGCCTGCCCATGTGCACACCTGTTTTGGATATACCCTATGGCCAGTGCGGGCCCTTACCTGCTGATAATAGACATAGGCCAGGATGCCAGCAATGATCTCCAGCAGGAAGATGATGAGGAGCAGGATGAAGTACTAGGAAGCAGGGACCCAGTAAATTGGGGTTCCATAGTGCCAGAGCACCACAAAGCAAGTCCCAACCCAAGAGACCAAGCAGGAGGAATCCAATTAGCTCCAGGCTGGGGCCACCTGGATTCTGATACTTCTCTGGACCTGGTGTATGCCCTCAGCTGGTCCAGCTAGGGGATGCCCCAGTGAGTTCAACGGGGACAGCCTGCAGTAACATACTTAACCAGAACCAAGTCCTAGAACCAGTACCATGGGCCCCTGCGAAACCCACGCCAGACATCCCCAGTCCCACCACTCCCACCATGTGCCACCAGGCCCTGCTGACCAAGCGTAACAGGTTCCGTCGCTCCTTGAAAGTGGCACAGCAGCCCAGGACTCCAGTCACCATGACAACAACACCGGCCACCACTAAGATGTAGGCTGTGGCTAGGTAGGTGTTTGAAGCCAGCAGACTAATGTAGTCGCTCTTGAGGGCCAGTGTCCAAACGCCCACTGCCATGACAGCCAGGCCGGCCAGCTGTAGGAAATGTGTATGGGTCACATTTGGCCTGGGTCTGGCAGCTGGGACCAAGCCCCTAGGCCAAGACTCCAGGAGGAGGAAGAACAGGGATGCAGGGAGAATACAGTGCATCTCACCCAGAAGCAGCAGTTGTAGGTGAACAGCAGATACTTGAGGCAGACCGTGCCGCATGTCGCCTTCTTCTCGTTGAATTCACCCATGCTGGGCCTGCAGAAATGTGGAGGTCAGATGGCCGGAAGCACCAGGCCTCCAATTAGGAAGAGAAAACTCCAAACCAATGAGACAGGAGGGGATGCAGCCATCCCCCAGATACTTCCAGAGTTGGGAGCTCAGCCGGCAATCTGCCTTGAGGAGCCTTCCCAGGAAACGTATGAGTCACTTCCTGGACAACTGGTCAGGTCTAACACTCCTCCTCACAGCCAGACACCCATAATGAATTGTCATGGAAGACCCTCAAAAATCTGGTGACTCGGTCCTGCTGGCAATGGGGGGGGGGGGAAGACGGGGGGGGGGGTTACAGGACACACGACGGGACAGGATGCATTCCTGTAGACTGCCACCCCCACAGCATTCCCGGAGCCCCACATCAGGCTGGTTGCTTAGCACTAATACCCCAGATGAAGAGAAGCAGAGTGCAGACCGACCTCAGGTAGACCGTGAGGGCTCAAGGAACAACCTCTCTACTCTCAGCCAGGGTAGGGACAATAGAGGTGCCGGTAGGTGGAGCCTGCACAGTCAGCTCCCCTCCAGACAGTAGGAGGGGGCCCTCAGTTCCATAGAAGTGGATGTGCCATTTCCCAAAAGGTCCCCTAGGCACATCCTGCCCTAGACATAACGGTGTCTGCCCTGGGGACCATATGCAGTACAGACAGACCTCAGCTGAACAAACACCCCAGGCCAGGTTTCTAGACAGGCACTATGCCACTATGCAGGCCTTTCCCCCTGCCACCTGCCCAAGGCACTCAGCACTCACCTGTGTAAGTCAGAAAGAACAACTGGTACAGGTCAAAAGTCTGTGGTCTGCCCTTCACGTGGCAGGTGGGATCCTGCCGCTCCTCTTCTGGCGGCTGAAGCAGTGGTCAGAAGGAGTTCCAGCGCCACCGGATCTGGAAGCAGGCATAACAGTCAGGCCTACTATTTTCTTCTGGACCAGGGTGGGGCAGAGGATATTGCTGGCCAGTCTGATCATGGAGGAACCAAATGCCTTCTCCAGGTGCTCCACCCTCCAGACCCATCCACCACTGTCCCTCCCCCACCAAACAGCATCGACTGCAGACTGGAGGGGGCGGGGGATCAACTGTCCACCAGTGGGGATGGGAGAAATTACAGACCTTCATTTGGAAATGGGACCCAAATACACGCTATCTCACTGAAGGAAGGGCATGGCACAAACAGAGGCCCGACCACAATACATGCCCCGGGGGCAGTCTCTAAAAGCTCAGAATCTCTGGGGTGCTGCTTCTGAACACACCCAGCAACCTAAGGCACAGTCAGCAGACTGAATGTTAATTTCCTGAGAAAGGGCCGGCGTGGGAGACGCGATCAGCCAGAAATAGCTCTTGGGCCTGGACACAACCGCCCTACACTCAGCCCCTGGACTTCTGTGCCCTCCATGGCACTCGGCACCCGCCTCACCGAGGGACTGAAGGCGGCTAGGCGAGGAATCCCCGCGTCACCGAAATGAAGTCACTACAGCCCCTCCCCGTCTCCCCACTCCCACCCCCATGCCAATGGGCGGATCTGCAGTCTCAGGGGGAGGGAATCGGTGTCCAGGGACAATGAATCGGGTGCTCAGTTTTTGACTCTCTGGGTTTCTTCATGAAAGGGACCGCCAGGCCTGTCCAAGAAGCCTAGAGGCCCTCTCCCTTCCCCCTCCGCTTCTACTCTCCCGCCCCGGCGTCGATCTTCCGGAAAGGAGCCTGCAGCGCTTCCTACCGGCGCTGCCTCCTGGGCGTCCCCGAGGCCAGCGGTGAGGACTAGAGACATCGGTGCTGGAGGCACTCGGGACGCTGATCCCCACACCCTACGACCTGGCTCCCTGGAGCACTCACCAACCACACTTTTTGGAGTATCAGCCCCGACCGCGGCTGTAGGAGTGCTCGCTAGGAGTGCTCAGAATGCTCAGCCCGGGGCCTGCGAGGACACGCCCCGCGAGCCTCCCCGCCCCGGGCGCAGCCCCGCCTACGGCCGGCCTGGATTGGGCAAGTCCCAACCGGTTTGGTGCAACGGAGCGCAGGAGACCTCACAGCACAGCGAGACCTGGAACCTGCCCCGTCTGTGCGGCCGGAAAGTTGACTTGAGGGCGCCGGTGGTCACCAAGACCCCCTACTCATTCAGAGACAGACGAGCTAGGCGGGAGGCAGAACCCGGATGGGGAGTGGAGAAGTGGAGAAGGTGGCACCTAGACCACCATTGCCCAGAACTGAGACCGAGACCAAATTCTCCTCCAGTCAAAGCCAGGGAACCACTCTGAGGCTGCAGGTTCCAGTGGCTGAGGAAATGCCAGAGGGGAAGCTCCTGCTACAGTGTGGTGATGAGTGCCGGGAAACCCACGGACACGTGAGGGCCTTGCAAGAAGTACCAAGTCAGGAGGGCATATGGCCTGTCTAGGAACGGTGCCAGAGGATGAGGGAGTAAGGGCCTGGACCAGAGTAGCTGACCATGGAAGCGAGGGGCAAGACTCCCTTTCCACATAAGGACTGGCATGGGAGTGGATGCTTGTTGAAACCTGAGTCCTTGGAGCCTCAGCGGAGAAGGATGGTAAGGAAGGGCTTAGCAAATGACCAGACTCACAGAACATGCACAAGCACACAGGAACCCACAGCCACGGGAATGGCAGGTTAGTATGAACCTGTGAATCTCTCCATGTCCCCCTTGTGCAATGGACACCAAGCATGAACGACAAATGCGCTGTGCTTTCCAGACACACAAAAGGCAAGAAGCGTACAGTGGTCAGTGGCCTTTATTGGTCCTCTAAACAGAGATGAAGACAGGATGGAGACGGAAAGGTTTGACCACTCAGAGGTTAGCTCCTTCAGGCAGGTGATGCCTTCTGGCCACATACTTAGCAGGCAACCACCACACATAACCCGACTGGTCATAAGAAAGTTCCAGTGAGTCATTTGGGGCTGGTCATCACGCACTGGGAAGATGGCCAGAACCTCTTCTGGGGGGCCGAGCCCAGCCACAGCAGCAGCAGCAGTAGGTGGGCCCAGGCTTGTGGGCAATAGCTAGAGCCTTCCTGTGACTGCTGCCCAGCAGCTTAGTCTCACAGGCATCTCTCTCATCCCGAAGCCGCAGGTTCAGCTCCCTAGAGAAGAAGAGTTTGAGACTGAAGGGGTTAAGACCTAGAGAAGGCAGCGGGTGGGGAACGTGGGTTTGGTCCCCCTGAGTCCAGAGGCTATAGGGCAGACATAAAGACTTCCGGCAAGATGGGTAGGAGGCAAGAATATCTGAGAACTTGAAGCCACTTCTCCACACAGCCTAGGTAGGCCTGACCCACCTCAGCAGCTCCAGCTGCCTTAGGAGGCTGAGTTTCTCCTTCTGCATGTTCCTGGAGACAGCAACCACATCTCTGTGGGTAGAAGGTGGTGATCCAGATGCGAGGTGGGGGAAGGGACCCTCTACCCTCACCACAGGCACCTCATGGCACCTTTGGGTTTGCTCCTGACGATCCTGCGCTTCGCCCTCCAGTCGGCTGAGCTGCACTTGCGCCTGATCCAGCTGTGCCTGCACGGCCTCATAGGCCCTACGCAGCTGGGTGTGCTGGGCCTGTGCCTCTAGCTGCTCCGCAGTCCGAGCCTGAAGCTGCTGTTCCAGCTGGGGAATGGTGGAAGGCTGCTGGAGATCCACGCTCCCCCAACCCACAAGGCCAAACTGACCCTTTGCCCCCGAAGCTCCTTAGCCGAGGACCCCGAAGCACAAGGACCCCCCAAAGAAGTTGAGTCTGTGCGAGGTTGCAGGCGTGAACTGACTAGGGCGTACCTCCCGCTGCCGCAGGCCTGCGCGCTCCAGCTCCTGTTCGCGGGTCTGCAGCTCCAATTCCAGGTGGCCCCTCTGTTCCTCCCGGGCTAGTTTCTGGGATGTACAGCCGCACTAGAGCCTCTGCTCCCGGCTCAGAGGAGGCAGGCAGAGAGGCAAGGGTGGGGAGCGAAGGGGTGGAGAGCGCGGGAGGGGGCACTTGCAGAGGCAGAGTTCCTGGGACTTGGGACAGCTTGGACTCCCGGGAGGTGAGTCCTCCGAGGAGGGACCAGTTCGGGGAAGGCGGAGCCAGAGTAGCCAGCGAGGCTGGGCGTAGCATACGCGGGCCCACCTGGCTCTGGCCGCGGTGTCGCTGCTCCCCCAGCTGCTGCTCCAGCTCTTCGTAGAGTCCGCGCACCTCTCTCTCGTGCTCACTCTCCCGCCTTCGAGGAACCGGGATATCACAGGCATGCTCAGATCATTTGCCAGCTTCGTCTCTGTCTCCTTGTGAGACACCCCCCCCCCCAAACCTCGCCAGGCCAGCCCTCACCGCCGCAGTGCCTGCTCCAAACCGTCGCGCTCCCGGGCTGCCGCCTCCAGGCAGGCCGACGCGCGCATCAGAACTTCCTCCAGGGAGCCCAGGAGCTCGGGTCGCTCGCGCTGCAGCCCGACCCAGAGAGTTCTCACCGCCCATTGCCTAGAGGACGTGAACGGAGACTGGAGCTGGCAGGTGCAGGGGGAGAGTGTCCCCTTTGCGGACGGTGAACCCCCTGGAGAACCCAGCGGCCCAGAACTGGCAGCACTTCGGCCGCGCACAGCTCATCCCTATGGAGTGTGCCCTCATGCCTGCCTAGTCTGCAAGGTGGCTTGTGTACCGAGAGCTATGCCAGTGGGTTACTAAGTGTCTGGTGGCGCCCTGCCCTGCAGGGCTATAGCCTCCTGAAATGCAAATCCTGAGGGAAATCACGCCAGGCCACTCTCCCAGACAGCCACAACTAACAAAGGATAGACTAGCCCGGCCTAGGGGTTCCGTGGCAACAGGCAGGCAGGCAAGGTGGACAGAACGTGCTGAGAAGGAACAAGCGAGAAAAGGGAGTGGGCCCATCGTCAACTCACTCGCCCAGAACCCGGGCCACTCCCAGCTTCTCTAAAGAAGTGCAGAATGTCTCAACATCGTCGTCCTCTTCCAGAGAGCCCCCTGTGCTTGACTCAAAGGTTTCCTCGGGCGTCCTCAAGGAGGACCCACTTTGGGCCCACTCCACCCCCACAAACTTCCCTGCAGACATGGGGGGAAAGATGACCAGGACTGTAGATTAACACCCAGGACCTCCCAAATTCCCCCGTCATACACAACACATCCTGCCCTCTCTCAAGGCCCAGTTTCCTGTTTTTCTTCCTTGTTCTGGTTCTATTGGCCTGGGAATGGGAAATGACAGCCAGCTCCCCCGCCCCACCTGGGTTGGCAGAGAAGAGATTGGGGGAGGGCAGACCATATATGCCCGGCAGATTAGCTGGGGTTGGTGCAGCTCACAAGGTGACTGTAGACAGGAATGCTTGAGGAGTTGTGAAAGACACAGGCTGGGTAGAGTCTCACAGGGGCCTCAGTACAGCCTCCAGGTGGCTGGGACCTGCTCACCCAGGCCTAGGCAGAACTCCCGGGCTGTGAGGAAGCCAGTGTGGGCCTGGTCCAGACTTTCAAACACAGCCTCCAACTGCTCAGGTGTAAGGGGCAGATCACTCTGTAGGCCCTAGCCAGGCAAGAAAGACCAAGGTGAGCAGCCAAGGTCAGCCTTGGGCCTGGCAGCCTCTGGGAGCTGTAGCTCACCTGTAAGTCCCGCCTAGTGATGAAGCCCTTAGCATCCTTGTCACACAGCAGAAAGAGCTCCTGGGCCTGCCGCAGCACTTCTGCACGATGCCCTGCTGAGACTCCCTCTGTCTCCTCTTCCTGCTGGCCCTCCCCAGGCTCAGGCTGCCCAGGACTGGCCATAGGAGCAAATCTTGGCTCCAGTGGGTGCTGTGAAGCCAAGGGAAGGTTAGAAGACATGGGAGGGGGGATGATGGTGTGGCAGAGGGTACAGACAGAGCGAGGGCTTGGGACCTGCCTGCTCCAGGTAGGAAAATGAACAGAAGGCAAAGCATTGTGACGGGGTGCTCTATGTCACTGGATGGGCTGAAGCAGACAGACTTGGTACCAGAGTTGCTGCCCAGGACCAGCCATCTCAGGAAGTCGAGATTTGGGGGAAAGGCTCCCAGGACAGAGCTGGTTTGAGAAAGTGAGGGTGAGTCTGCTATGGTGGCATATGCTTTGTTTGTTTTTGGTTTAGGAGACAGGGTTTGTCTGTGTCATGGTCCTGGCTGTCCTGAGGGGTGGCATACACTTTTATTTTATTTTCTGAGACAGGGTGTCTCTGTGTAGCTTTAGGGCCTGTCCAGGAACTCACTCTGTAGACCAGGCTGAACTTGAACTCAGAGAGATCCACCCGCCTCTGCCTCCCAAGTGCCGGGATTAAAACTGTGTGCCACCACCGCCGGGCAGCACACACTTTTTTTTTTTCGAGACAGGGTTTCTCTGTGGCTTTGGAGCCTATCCTGGAACTAGCTCTGTAGACCAGGCTGGTCTCGAACTCATAGAGATCCGCCTGCCTCTGCCTCCCGAGTGCTGGGATTAAAGGCGTGCGCCACCATTGTCCGGCCAGCACACACTCTTAATCCCAGCACTCTGGAGGCAAAGTTACATAGAGTTCACGGCCAGGTTGCTCTATACAGCAGTTCCAAGACGGCCAAAGCTATGTAGTGTGATCCTGTCTCAAAAAAAAAAAAAAAAAAAAAAAAAAAAAAAAAAAAAAAAAAAAGAAAGAAAGAAAGAAAGAAGAAAGAGAGGGGGGGGGACGAGAAACCAGGCATCATGGCATAAGCCTGTAGCCCCAGCACTCAGGAGGCAGAGGAAGACAGATCTCTGTGAGCTCGAGGCCAGCCTGATCTACCAAGTGAATTTCAGGACAGCCAGGACTGTTACACAAAGAAGCCTTGTCTCTAAGAATCAAAAAAGGAGGAAGAGAAGAAAAGTGAGAGGGTGGAGTTGTAGAAACAGGTGGACAGCTCTTGGCAGCCAGGAGAGAGATTTTGCAATGACAGAGGGCCAGACGGTGAAGATCAGCCATATCCTGGCCTTGGGAGAGTCCAAGCTGGGGCTACCTAAGGAAGAAGACTGAATCACTCCTGACCAAGTCCTTAGCCTCAGGCCGGAGCCTGTGATACCCTGGCCTTCTGACAGCTGGCAAGCAGAGAGTAAACTCCATCAGCCACTCCCACCTGCCAATGAGGCCTTAAGGGTGCAGGTGCAAGGTCCCAGCCCCAGGCACTGGACAGCTTTTGTAAGAAACACCCCCACATCTTGGTTTAAGACAGCCTCAGATCCTTTTCTCTTCCCCTGGGGCCTCCCTCTCACCTCCTGGAATGAACATCCCACCTCTAAGCAGGACCACCTGTGTGTCCCACAGTGCCCTAACCTCAGGTTTTCCAAAGCTACAGCCCAGTGACACCAACTCAGACCGGCTATCTCACTTCTCAGTCCCCCTACCCATATTCCAGGAGGAGAAGGATGATAATCCAATTAGCAAACACGAGGAAGCAGCAGGAAAGGACAACCTGGAGTCATTGCCCTTTGACGGCTACTCTCTCTTCAACCAGACACGGTCAGCAACGGCTCCAGGGCTCCACAGGACCGGAGGTCCATCCCAGCCGGAAGCTGAGCTGCAGCCATGCTCCGGGGAGTCCAGAGGAAAGGCAGCGGGTGGGCCCACAGGCAAACCTCATCCACATACGTCTAGGCTAGCTGTGGTGTACCTCGGGAACACAGCCGTCCCAGAGAGACGCGTGCGGTCGCCACTCCACACAACAGCCCGAAGGTGCGACCACCGGGGCCGGGATCCCAGGATTGGGGTTAGGGAAGCCCGGCAGTTGCGGTGCTGGGACCCCAGCCGCCAGCCGCGGGACCTGCGAACCAATACCTACCTGCGAGCCGCACCGCCGCACCTGCCGCAGACGGGCCGCTCCTCCCGGAAACGCAACGCGCGGCGCGCCCCGCCCCTGCCCGGACCCCGAAAGCCTGCGAGGGACCCGGACCCACAGCGACCTTACGGCCTTACAGGCGGGGAGACCCCGTGATAGTACGTCCGGGTGAATCCACCGGAGCGCTGCTGTTGCTTTGTCCCGCCTCTCCTATCTTGATGGCCCGATGCAGGGTGGCTAACTCTCCCGGGAGAGCCACAGGGGGCAGCAATGTTGACGTCGTGTCCCTCACCCCCACCCCAAGACCCTTCCAGGACAGGATCAAGGCCGCGGAGGTGCAGATACCAGCCCCCACTCCGCCCGGAATATCCAGACTTAGGGTGCCAAGAAGTGTGTGTAGGAAAATGCCGAGCAGGAAATAGACCAAATACTTTCAGTGGCCGTATCTAGGACTGGGGAGACTAGACTTTTCGTCTTTATACTTTTTCAGCTTGGAGTCTTCTAAGTTTGAATGCTAGCGGAAGGCATGAGCGTTAGTGGCACTCCCGTGTGAGTAAGTAAGTGTGAGGCCGCAGTGAGGCCACCTCAAGCAGTCTGCCCCCAGCGCTCCTTTTAGGGCACAGTCCTGATCAGGGTCCTCCTAGGCCTAGGAGAACTCTAGGAGATGGTGCCAAAGTTCTACTTCGGAGGAAATCTATCCACTTCCAAGGGTATGCTCCCCCATCAAGCCCCTAAACTGACCTGAAAAAGCTGGCCTGGGTGTCACAAGCTGCAGAGGCGCTGGGGGGGCCCTGTGCTTCTCAAGTAGAACCACAACAGCCTGGCCCTATAGGACAGGACCTGGAGACAAGAGGGGCGGCCCCTGGCACCTAGGCCAGGGACCTGCCTGGCCGGCTCGCCCAGTCCTGCTGTCCCAGGTCCCATAACCAGACCAACCGTTATTGTTGGCTAGGGGCTGCAACCGCAGTCTCTGTGCACCTTTTGGGAGGGGCCAAACGGGTGCTGAGCAGGGAGGACTAAGCCAAATCCCGCAGATTGACAGCTAAACTCACCCCTCCCAGTTCTCCTTCCTCGGAGACTGCACACCACCACACACATCCCAGCAGGGGATACTTTCAGGAAACCAAGGTGAGCTGCTCCCTTGAGTTCGGACCTCACTACCTTGCCTCGGTACTCCAGACCACTCCCAAGGTTCTGGGAGGAAACAGGTATGGTCACAGGACAAAAAAGGCACATGCACACACGCACCTGGCAATGAGCAGTGTGACAACCGAGAAAGAAGAGCCAAGCACCAAGTTCTGAGCAAGGCGCCCAGTCTGGGCCAGGGACTGAGCTTCCCTGGTCCCCAGACTTCAGGTCCACAAGCTTCACCCTTCACAGGGACCCAGCCCTGAAGTCAGCCCTGATCCACATCCTCACTGTGTCACCGCGTGGAGCGGATGTGCGGGTGACACCTTTTGTAAACATCTTCCCCCTAGTGCTTGAGATGGAATCGGCCTGGTGCCTGCTGGACAAGGGCTCGACCACTGAGTTACTCCAACCCAACATTTTAGTTTTTATTATACTGAGGTTCTCAGTCCTAAACATATCAGCTGGCACTTGACGACAGTCAGGAGGCCTCTGGGCAAGCAGAGCAGCATCCATGAGTTCTTGCCAGAGGGCTGACCCTAGGAGAGGGTCGCCAGCTGCCGGGTCTCAAAGCAACTCTGCGAGGCACAGCAGTTAGCTATTGAGACACTGGTCATCGGAGAGATGGCTCTGTCTGCCGATCTCGGTCAGAGGCTGGAGTAACAGGTGAGGGGAGGACGGCGGAAGCTGAGCTGTGGTTTTTATTATATCTACTTTGGCAAAAATAAATAATTCTTGACACACTCTGCAAGGAAACTTGAAGAACGGGGAGCAGCAGCAGCAGCTGTGGAGTTCTCAAGACTGACCCTGCACTGAGAAGGTGGTGGGCAGGGGAGAGGAAGGCACAGGTGAGAGGGAAGGGCTCTGTGGGCTCCCAGAGAGGATGCTCCTCAGCCCTCCCCACCAGGAGCAGCACGGTGAGTGGCTGGTAAAATGTTTTACATCAACCCCCTTTTGCAGCTGTGCAGGGTCCTATGTCCTCATTCCACAGCATGTAAGGGAGAGAGCCAAGGGACAGGGGCTTGGTCTACTCCAGAGCTCCTCAAAGTGGGGCAGGGCGACTCGGAGCTTGGCTGGTAGCAGAGGAAACTGGGAATGATGGTTCTCAGCAAGGTGGGAGGCCAGGTGGATGCTGTGGGGTGGCTGGGTCTGTGGAGGCAGGGCTGGCCGGTGTGCGCATTCGCAAGGCATCCGGAGGGAAGGCCACATTGGTGCAGAAGAGACCCAGCAGCAGCTGACGCTGGCATTCCTCCCACTTGGCCAGCGCGTCCCCCAGTGAGAGGTTGTTTCGTACCCAGTTGGGCAATGCCTCGCTGTAGGTGGAGCAAGACAGTGGCACAGAGGGCAGAGACTGGGCTCGACGCAGCTCCACCTGCTCAGACAGCCTGCAACGGGGGGAGGCATGGAGGAAAAGAAGACTTTAGTGAGGGTCCGAGGGCCCAGGCCCCAGGCTCCGGGTGGATAGGCAGCCGTGGCAGCTCACCTGGAAGGTAGGTGGTCACCCAGTTTCCTCTTGGCCCTCATCACCAAGTACTGGCAGATGCTGCCTGTCTGCTCTTTCATCCACCGGATATCCTCAGGAACATCGGGCAGCCACTCCAACAAGCTAGCAAGGGAGCACCAAGTATGACCTCAGAAACCGCAGTTTAGGCTCTGATGGTCACCCGCTAGATACTGACATCTACCCTCCCCACATCTCCCAAGCAGCTTATGGCTCAGGGGTGATCTAGACTTCCGTCTCCGATGTATGATATGTTGACGTGTTCTCCCCAGACTCCCCTTCCCACCCTCACCGGATGGTGAAGGACACTGCACTCTCCAGTGGCAGAGTATAGGGCACCATCATGGCAGTGGCCAGGCGCACTGGCAGCATGTTGGAGAGGGTGGTCATCAGGTCCTTAGGCTCCACACAGGCCTCCAGAAGGGCTGCAGGTAGGAAGGCGGTAGCCAATTAGGGCAGTGGAAGCCTCCCAGACCTCCTGGCCAAGCTTCTCCAAAAGGACCCTGCTCCTTCCCCCGACCTCCCTCCCCATGGCACACCCTCATTGAGTCTGGCAGGCAGGTGCTCTAGAATTCGATCCTGTCCATGGTGCTGCAATTTGTCCTCCTCCCCAGTCCTCTCCTCAGACACAGCAGCTTCCTCTGCATCCTTTTCCTGGGGGACAACCGGGGGCAGCGCCAGCAAGGGGTTGGGCTGGTTCAATAGGCCTGGGTTGGGATGGGGTGACAGAGATGCCATCAGAGTTTATGGTCAGCAGGGGGCATTGCAGAGCCAGCTTCTCCCAACCCAGGGCTGCCCACACACCATTCCTCCTAAGGAATCGAAGTCCGTCTCTGTAGCCCTGCTTGCACATCTCCCGGAGGACCTGTGAGAGGAATGGATACATCAGTCCAGACCGGCACAGTTATGTCCTGCTGTAACAGGTAAGTCCCTGAAACAGCTGCTTCCGCCGACAACCTGGCCTGGCTTAGAAAAGCATACAAGAGTCCCAGTGCTGTCCCAGTGCTGAGAAGTCGTCAGCAGCTCTCTCCCCAGCGCAGTCAGGACTAGCTGTGCTGGCTCACCATGGGCTCAGGTGGGAAGAGAGCCTTTGAGAGGCGGTAAAGATTGCGCAGGTTGAACTGGATGCTGGTGTTGGTGACGCGAAGCTCATGGATATTGGTCGAGCTGTCCTGTGGGCAGATGTCACTCTCTCCTGAGAACGGGGACACTGTAATGGTGTTCTTCAGCTCATAGAGTGGCAAGTTGTCCGAAATGCCGCCGTCCACGTAGCGCTTTGCAAGAACACACATTCATAGCCACGTGGTTAGGGGCCCGCTGGGTGTTCTGGAAGCTCTATCTGGTAGCTATTCCATTTGAGCCTTTTGCCCACTAGGCATTGGCCCCTGGGGACTCAGCAAATGGGCAAACAGATGGAACTGGGATAGGCACCAGCCACAGGAAGTGTGCATCTCCCCAGGGCTGCCCTGCATCTTGAGTCATGGGAAGTGAGGCAACAGGCAGTGAGGGACTGGAGAGGAGCGAGGTGCCCTGCTGGCCTTTCTCCTCCACCCCTTTATCCTACGGCCTAGACAGTAGATGATGCCTGTCATTCCAGGGCAGGGCTAAGCAGGGATACATACTTACCACTCCTTGGAGGATAGGAGGGATGAGGCCACAGTATACCGGGATAAAAGTGCTGCAGACATTGGCCTGAAGGACAAGATACAGGGCAGTAGTAGCACCGGCCTTGAGTTAATCCCATACACCCCAGCACCATTTCTTCAGGGCCTACCTGGATGAGCTCATCTTTGGAGCTAAAGTGGGATATGATGACATTCTCTCCATCTGAAACCCGAGTCAGGGAGATGCCCAGGCGTCCACTGGCACGTTCATGGCAATCAGCAGGCAGGGTCTTCAGTAGACAGCCACGGATGGTCTTCACCAGGTTGAAGGAAGGGTGCAAAGGGCCCAGAAACCGCTTCCGGGCCTCCTTGGACACCTCAATAATGTTGGCACCTGCTTCACCTGGGACAGCAGGACCAGGATTAGTGATAACTCTCCCAGTTAAATGACCATGCTTCCCCCAGGACTCCACACCCAGAAGGTACTCAGATGTGTGACAGACAGTCTGTTGATCCTTAAGATGCCCGTGTCCACCCTGGGGACTGGCTCACAGCTGGGACTTTGCCACCTAAGTGGGAAGAGGCAGGCCACCACCCTGGGGATGGCAAGCTGGGATTGGAACCTGGCCTATGCCTGGTATTTCCCAACTGTCTGTCCCCATGAGTCACTGTGCCTAACATGGTATGGCACGTGGCCCAGAGAGTGGGGGAGATAGGGTCAACTCTGACCTGCTTCAACCTTCACCTACTTGACCAGATATGGGTGGGTGGGCAGTTCCACAAAGCCCAGTTCAGCCCAGGAGGCACAACTTCGAGAATATCCAGCTAAAATGGGGATCCCACCTCTTGGGAGGATCTGAAGGTCTCACTTCAGCCAATAGCAAGCCCTCTAACACTCTTAGGAGCCCATGGGTGCTGGCCCTCCCAGATGTAGAGTCACCAGGGAGAGGAGAGTATAGTGTTTTTCCCTGGCCATCTATGCCTCCTCAAAGACTCCCTCACAGCAGGCATGGAATATACACAGACCAAGGGCTCACAGCTGCCACCTGCCACAGTGTTATGGTTCTACTGCTCAGGATCACCTGTGAGATGTACTGATAGTAAGTAGTTCTTTTTTTTTTTTTTTTTTTTTCCCGAGACAGGGTTTCTCTGTGGCTTTGGAGCCTGTCCTGGAAGTAGTTCTTTTTTTTTTTTTTTTTTTTTTTCCGAGACAGGGTTTCTCTGTGGCTTTGGAGCCTGTCCTGGAACTAGCTCTGTAGACCAGGCTGGTCTCGAACTCACAGAGCTCCGCCTGCCTCTGCCTCCCAAGTGCTGGGATTAAAGGCGTGCGCCACCACCGCCTGGCTGATAGTAAGTAGTTCTGTGAGACTGGTATCCCTAATTCATTTCCAACTCAGGTGGAGTCTTGGTGTATGTCTGAGACCAGCTGGCCACTATACCCACTCTTCTGAAGGCCTCCATGAGAGCCAGTGGGCAAGATCACAGGGTGAACCCCCAAGGTACCAGGAACTTCTCCTTTTCCCTCCTTAGGGCAAAGGTGATGGGAGAGAGACAGCAGAGAACCCTAGAGAGGCCCCAGCTGAGCTGGACTCCCTGGTCACCTTGGCTGACCTATGGGACGGGGGATGGGCAGCAGTTCCCAGGACTCTTAAGGAGGAAGAACGTTGTGTGCTGTAAACAACAACCCACGTGGTAGCCGGAAGTACCATGGCAGTAGCTGGAGACCCAGCCCCCCCTTTCCATTTCTGTACTCTTGAAACAAGTCAGAGCACAGAAGTATGGCCACCCCCCCCCCCGAAGTGGGTCAGCTGGCCACAGCTGGGGAGTCAGGCTGTCAATACACCATGGACAGCGGAAGCACTTATGCCCAGCCCTGACTCCAGCTGGACTTTGCCTTCAGGGGTCCCTTTAGGGACTATACCACAGTGTCCAGATGCCCATTCCAGGTATCCTTGTACTAGGCCCCAGAAGCACAGCCGTTTGCAGCAGCAGAGCCTCAGGACGCAGTGACCGCTGGCAGCCTGTTCGGGTAAAGTATGCCCCTCCTCTCTCTCTCTCTCTCTCTCTCTCTCTCTCTCTCTCTCCCGGTCCCGCCCACTATTTACTTTCTCTTTCCAATAACACAGTCTGGCAGCACCTGCCTGTCCCCAACTTTTGTGCCCCTAGAGGTGGGTTACGCGGGCACCGGAGGGAATGCCACCAGCCAGGATAGCGCCATGCCCCCACCCCAAACCCTAGACACTCTGAACAAAACAAAACAGAACCCGCCCCGACCAGGACTCAGAACTGGACCTTCGGTAGTAGTTCCGGGATACGAGCAGAGACGCCCCCTCCACCGCGCCTACTGTGCTAGCTGCTGGATCAGCTTCCCTACGCGGGTTGGGCGTGGGACGCTAGAGCATCCACCCGGGCCCGCGCGGTACCCACCACACCCTGCTCAACTTCCGCGCAACTCGGCTCACCCAGGCAGGCCCCAGTGACCAGCGCCGTGGCGGTGAGCGCCCCAGCCGAGGCGCCGTAGATGTGCGTGGCGTTGGCCACCAGGAAGGGCGCGTGCTCTCGGAGGCAGGAGGCCACGCCAATGTGGTAGACGCCGAGGAAGCCGCAGCCAGCGAACGAGATATTCCACTTGGTCTCCCTCGGGAACATCGTGGCTCAGTGTCCAGCAGGCTGTGGGTCCCGCAGTCGCGGTAGCTTGGGGTCCCCGCCGACGGAGGCGGAGACGCTGTGCCGGCAGGCGGAGGAGGAGGTGTTTTAGTGCGGGACGAGGGCGGAGCCCGGTCGGCAGGGGGCAGGACCTGGGCGCGCGACCCAACTGGATCGCGCCGGGAACGGCCGCGCCCCCGAAGCCCCGCCTCTCCACGACACCTGCTGGGCCAAGCCGGCTGAGCGTTCCGGAGGGCCTAACTCCTTGGCCTCCTTCCTTCGACCCCACAGCCCTTGGCCTTGGTATGGCCTGAGTAAGTAGAGAGGTGAGAGTTCCATACAGACCTGGGTACTGGGGCTAAGAAGAGCTCTGGTTTGTGAACAGGAGCCTCCCCCTTCTCCAGGGACACCCATGCAGACACAAAAGTACTGGGACCTGGGTGAAAACGCAGAGATAGAACCCCCTTGGACCCGAAAACCTGAGCCATTCAGACTTCAGCTCCCAAGACCCATGGGCCCAACAGCAGACTGGCACTGGCCCAGCAAACAAACGCTGCCACAGACAAGTCCCGCTCACCCTAAGGGGGTCCCTCGATACCCTGGCTCCTGGGCCTATAGCTATCTGATCCTGGCTCCTAATTTATGAGGTCGGCCTAGTCTCAGACTAAGGCCTCACCCTAACTAGTTGTCCCAGGAGGCGGTAAACTCCTGGATATTGTCACCCTCCCGCCCTTTTTCCGCATTGTTCCCTCAGCTGTGGGACAGGCTAGGCTAGCTTAGACCCAGGAACAGCTCTCATCTTGCCCTACAACAAGGAGCAGGCCCAAGTTGGGGTGATGGGTGACAGCGTCTTGGTGCCCAGAAATTCTCACTCCCAGAAACTCAACTTTAGACCTGTCACAACAGCAGTAGTACAAATGAGTTACCAACAACTCAGCCAGAAGATCTCTGAGCCACAGTGACTCTTACTCAGGTGACCCAGGTCCTTGACATGAACCACAAAGAATTCCAAAATCAGTAGGAATGAAGTTAGTTTATTAAGCATACAAATGAGAGGCAGGCACTCAAGAGCCAAGCACCAGCTATAGTAATGTGCCTACCTGCCTGAGCAGTAGTCATGTGTGCAACTTGGAGGGATTTTGAAGCTGTTTAATCTAGAAATAAAGTGATTTTAGATATAAGCTAAAGGATGTGCTGATACACTTTTTTCCTTATCTATGGACTTCAGTCCTTGAAGTCTTGCACTTGCCTCCACCTCTCAAGTGCTGGGATTAGAGCCTTTAAAAGGTACACCATACAGGCTTGCAGCTGGAGAAGGAAGTGTGTAGGGAGTAAACGCTCAAAGGGATCCTACACATGTCACTAGGAGGATGGGATTGAGGCAGTTGAGTTTATTAGTCACTTTGTTTGTGAGGTTTTCCCAGAAAAGGGAGTACAGTTCTTTGGCAG
Organism: Alexandromys fortis; assembly: GCF_014885135.2. Classification (NCBI taxonomy): domain Eukaryota; kingdom Metazoa; phylum Chordata; class Mammalia; order Rodentia; family Cricetidae; genus Alexandromys; species Alexandromys fortis. Next base: position 9,743,529 of record NW_026067909.1, on the reverse strand, counting down.
GTGGTCTGGTCAATAATGTTGAAAACCCCTGGATGTCAGCCATCAAGAGAAGGAAATGTGCACCAGCAGAGTGGGGGCTGGGTGAATGGGTGCCAGGGCTGGCTTTAAAAATCCCTCTGGTGGTCTCCAGGGCATGAAGCCAGGAGACATGGTGGTAGATGGAGAGAAAGAAGTGAAGGCAGAGAAGGGATCCCAGCATCTGGAATGGAGAGCTGTGTGGCTGCAAGGACACAGGAGACATTTCTCTGTTCATCCTGGTTGTGACGGAGCACAATTCAGTGCAGGCATGGGTATAGGAACAGGCTAACAAGGTGAGGTCAACAGTGCCCCAGCACACTGTGGAGTCAAAGTGAGTGAGGTATCCTGGGATTGCCGAGTCAAGCTCTGGCAAACAATCAGATAAACAGTCCAAGGAGGGGTGAGTAGGGAAGATGTAATAGAACTTTTGGGTTTTTGAGACAGGATTTCTCTGTATAACAGCTCTAGCTCTTGTTGATCAGGCTGCCTTGAACTCACAGAGATCCGCCTGCCTCTGCTTCCCGAGTGCTGGGATTTGAAGCATGTGCTGCCACCACTTGAATTTTCTTTTTTTAAATAGATACATTGGTGTGAAGGTATGAGATCCCCTGGAACTGGAGTTAGAGACAGTTATGAGCTGTCATGTGGGTGCTGGGAACTGAACCCTGGTCTTCTGGGAAAGTAGCCAGTGCTCCTAACCGCTGAGCCATATTGCCAACCCCTTATTTTGTTTTTGAGTGTTTGCAGCCCTGGCTGTCCTGGCTTTCTTGGAACTCAAGATATACTCATTTCTACCTCTCAAGTGCACCTCGACACACAGCTTATGGTCTACTTTTTCAATTATGCCTATGTAGAAGGGGTATGGGCATCTGAACTCAGGTGCCCAGAGTCTGGAGGAGTCAGATCCCTTTGAACTAGTTGTGATTGACCAGACCACCCAGTGTGGATACTGGGAACAGAACTCAGGTTGTTATAACAGTGCTTTTAGCAGGGCGGTAGTGGGGGAACGCCTTTAATTCTGGGGTTTAAACCCAGGGGGTCCTAGGTGTTAGGCAAGTACTCTGCCACTATACTACCCCTGGCCCAGAATTTTTGAGACAGGGTTTCTCTGTGTAACCACTCTGGCCAGCCTCAACTTGAACTCCACTGGGATTAAAGGCGTGCACCACTACCACCTGGCTCACTTGACTTTTAAAGATCCTTCACCCGAGGCAAATCTGTCCCATACTGCCTGGGCCACATAGTGAATTTGAGATCAAATGCTCTCAAGGTGGAAATATGGGTATGCAGTTTAGATGCATGATACAGTACAGGAACAAGTCCTCAGAGCCAGCAAGCCTAGGGCTTACTACCATGGTGGTCATAAGATCCTCCCTACAATTTATTTTTTCCAGTAACAGGCCCAAGGGACAGTGCCTCCCCAGCTCAGCAGGACCTCTGCTCTTATTTCCACAGTGCATCAGGCTGTTTGGGTACACATGCTTTCAGGCCCCTGGGAGATGCTGGTGCCAAGAACAGGGTTGGCCTTTCTCAGAATGCTGAAACTGGGTAACTCCCACTAGCAGCCTTATGAGGACAGGCCCCTTTCTTCAGGGTAGGCTCTAGACATAGCTTTACCTGCTCCCTTGTAGCTAGCTCACTCCAGTTATGAAGCTACGGCTTGGCTTCTGATCTTTTCTATACCCACTGTCTTTCCTGGCTTCATGCAGTCCCTATTTTTGTTCTTCAAGACAGGGTTTTTCTAACAGCCTTAGTGGTCCAGAAACTAGCCTTGTAGACCAGACTGGCCCCAGAGATCCACCTGCCTCAGCATCCCAAGTGCTGGGATTAAAGGCCTGTGTCACCACAGCCTGGGACCAGAGCGACTGCCTCCAGCCCCTCTGACACTCAAAGTAAGGCAGACCATTTACATTGCGATTTGACCCCTTGATTAGCTTGTGGAGGGAGTTAAAAAGGCCTGGGCTTCACATTACAGAGTAGCCTATGAGACAGACTCTGCCCACCCCAGGATTAAGTTTACAGCCAGCACAAAACCCTTCACCCACATTTCCACATATGCCCAATGTAGAGGATGGGTCATTAGCTAGAACACAATGAAAAGCTTAATGACAGAAGCCATCTACCTCACAATCCTTACAAGGAAACTGGATCATTTTCACCCTTCAAGCTTGAGTTAAGTGAAATCTTTATCTATTTTCTCACAGGGCTTGACAATTCTTCCAAGTAATGGCCCTACTAAGATAAGTAAAGGACACATACATAGGAGGTCCAGTTCCTCTCTACCCAGCTCTCTGGGTGGAGATTGGCTTAAGGACACAGCATGGATGTCACATGTTGACAATACACGTAAAGGCCACTCGAGATACATAAAAAGGTTTTATTTGCAGGGGAGCACAGATTTAATCAAACAAGCCAAATCCCATGTCATCATCCGACTCTTCGGACTCCTCCTTCTTCTCTTCTTTCTTCTCCTCTGCTGTAGAGGAACACCAAAGTAAGCACTGCTCCAAGAAGTCATTCAGGCTGCCCTGCCCTGGGAGCCATACCCAACACCAAAATGTACCAATCCCTTTTTATCATCACTCACCCATCAGACTTCTACTTACCTGCAGCTGGGGCAGAACCAGCAGCAGGAGCTGCAGAGCCAGGGGCAGCAGAAACAGCCACAGCTCCACCAGCAGGCACACTGGCAAGTTTCCCAACACCTACATAAACAGAAAAAAACATGAGAACAGAACAGGGGTCCAGCCAAGAAAGCTCTTCCACATAGAGACCAACCAAGGCACCGACATTGCAGCCTACAACTGTCTCAAACTCCAGCTTCAGGGAATTTGACAGCTTCATACTAAGAAACAAAGTTAAATGAAGTATTAAAAAAAGACAAACAACCCAGGTATAGTGAATGCATGGCTTTAACCACAACAAAATCTTAAGTTCAAAACCAACCGCAACTATATAGAGAAACTTTGTCTTTAAAAAAAAAAAAAAAGGGTCGGCGGGCAGTGGCAGGGCAAGCTTTTAAGCCCAGAACAAGAGAGGCAGGTGGATCTCTGAGTTTGAGGCCAGCCTGGTTTAGATCTACAAGAGCTAGTTCTAGGACAGGCTCCAAAAGCTATAAAGTCTCGAGAAAAAAAAAAAAAAAAAAAAAGACCAGGGCTCCTCTTATACAGAGAAGCCTAAACTCAAACAAAACAAAACCTTTAAACAAACACAAACAAGCTAGGAATAAGAGAGACGGCCCAGGACTCAAGAGCACTTACTGCTCTTCTGGAGGACCCAGGTTCAATTCATGGCACTTACATGGCAGTTCATGAAACTCCAGTTTCAGGGGATCTGACATCCTCACCAATGAACATAAGAACAAATTTCAGACAGTGATACATTATAAACCCGTAGTCAGGTGGATCTGAGCCTGGCCTACACAGGGAGTCCCAGGACAGCAGGGCTACTCAGAGCTTAAAAAATTTAAAGACTGGCCAGGCGGTGGTGGTGCATGCCTTTAATCCCAGCAGAGGCAAGCCTATACACCTGTACCAATGTTTAGGGTCCCCAGCCCACAGAAAAGGCTTTTGACATCCTGGAAGGAGCAAGAGAGTGCTCCCACTGCCAGCTCCTGAATGTGTTCAGAAGTGCCACTGGCACAGGCCTAAAAAGGCCTCGCTTAACTCTGGCAGGGCTTCTAGGATGCTCTGGTCCACAAGCGAAGCCTGGCAGATCACTGACTGATCAGCAGGGATTAGGATGGACCACAAACATATGTACATATAAATGAACTCACCCTGGGCGATGACATCCTCAATATTTTTTCCATTCAGCTCACTGATGACCTGTGGTAGACAACCACACCTAGTGGTCAGTATCAACACATCCCTAGCCACAATTGGTGGTACAACATAGGGGCCAAGTGTTCCGAAGTTTCTAGACCCGCACCATTGTCACAGCAGCTGGCCAAGAGCCACAGGACTGAATCCTCTGAACAATAATGCTGGCAGTGGTTAAGTTTCAGATGCTAGCATTCAAAGGCTTATGACAGGAGTTTGGGTTCCATCCCTGCAACCTAAAGAGGGTAAAATACTTTTCTATAACATTTTAGGGGCAAAGAGTAGCTCTATTGATAACTCCATATACTACTGTTTTGTTTTTGTCTTTTCTTTCCAGACAGGGTTTCACTCTGTAGTTTGGGTGGCTACCCTTCCCAAGTTGTGCCCCACACTTCCATTTGTCAGACAGCATTAATCTCAGCTCCAGAGAAACTAGATACCGCTGGCCTCTGAAGCAACTACCCTCATGTGCGTGTATCACCTACTGCACACCATAATTAATAAGAACACTTAATAAAGTTACTTGATCTACGTAGCGAGTTCCTGGTTAGGACTACACAGTAAGACCTTGTCTCAAAATTATTACAACTACACAAATTGAGTCGTACTAAACTTCCACAAAAGCATGATGACTAGGCTTTTGTCTTGCACTCATTTCTTGGCCTGAACAACATCCTTAAAAAAGGGTATTTAAAAAGAAACCACCATTAAGTCCGGCTTAGGCCTCCTTCCTCCCTCCATTTCCAACAAGCCATTCACATTTTAGTTAAGACCCTGCTTTAATACGGTAAGGGCCCCCACGGGCCGACATTTGTACCCGGACCAAAGGGAAGCAAGCAGCCAGCTACCTTGTTGAGCCGGTCATCGTCCGCCTCGATGCCCACGCTGTCTAATATCTTCTTAATGTCTTTGGCGCTGGGAGAGGAGTTGCCCCCAAGGGCGGCAAGCAAGTAAGAGGCGACGTAGCGCATGCTGAACGGGACAGAGAGGAAACAGCGGTGGCGTTACCAAGAGGCCTACTGCTTACCCCTCCATTTTAGGCAACAAGTGAGGCCACGTGCGACCCGAAACTTCCAACCATGGGAGGCCGCGCACCTCTAGAATCCCCGCCGCCACCCACCCTTCAGTCTGAACCCCAGCTGGCGGCCCGACAGGCAAGTCTACTCACTCGGCTGCTGCGGACCGGCCTCACGCGTGCGACCTCGGCGGCGTCAGGCGGCGAAAGGAAGACGCTGACGCAGTGGGCGGGGGTAAACCGCTACCCAGAAGCCCCCGGGACGCGCACGGCGCCGCACGGGGGCGCCTCCCAGTGACGAAATGGGCGACCGGAAGGAAGCCATCGCCCTGACTGAAGTCAGGTGTTCACCCCAGTGAGGACAGCAGATTGTTCGGGGGTCAGGTGCTCAAGTAATGTGGGCGAGAGTTCCCCGAGACCCGTGAGAGCACGGAGGAAGGACCTCCAGGAGTTTTCAAACCCCTTTAACGCCTCGCATTCCCAGCATGCCACGCGGCGCTACAACTCCCAACATGCAGTGCTGAGGCCCCACCCGAGTGAACTGCAAGTCCCATGATGCATCATTGCCAGGGTGGAGCTTGCCACCGGAAGTGCGCCCCCTTTTTCCCTTCTCTTGTTGCACGTGGGCTAGGTGTGGGGCTGGAGAATCAAATTGTAGTTGTGTGCGGATCGTCCCCTGGCCTTAGGCACCAGAGGCTCGAAGTCTGACAGGGATAATGGATCCCATGTTCAGCTGGCCCGGGGATGGTGGGCTATCTGTCTGGGGGGTTAGTGTCTGCAGCCATATCTGGTGACACCTTTTTTTTTCCCCCCCAGACAGGGTTTCTCCATATAATTCTGACTATCCTGGGCATCTCTATGTAAACTAGGCTGGCCTCGAACTCACAGAGATCCGTCTGCCTCTTCTACCCTAGTGTGCGGGCCATAGTGGAGCACATCTTTAATCTCAGCCCTCGGGAGGCAGAGGCAGGTGGGTCACTGAGCTCCAGGACAGCCGGGACAACGACTGTCTCGGAAAAAAAAAAGGGGGGGGGTACCTCTAATCCCAGCATTTGTGATGCAGAGGCGGAAGATCTCTGAGTTTGGAGCCAGTCTGGTCTACAGAGCGAGTTCCAGGAGAGTGAGGGTTACACAGCAAAACCCTGTCTAGAAAAACAACAACAAAAGCTTGTCTCTACATTCGCCTCTGAGAGCCTACCTTTCTTCCCGGCTAGACCGGAAGAGTCTGGCACTAGAGACCAGTGCTTCAATGCTGTTGGAACAGGTACCCATGCCCTTGAGTAATGATGAAGCCTGAGTTAGCAGCCTTATTTTGCCCCTATCTTCCCGGGACAGACCAGCAAGACAGTGTAGCGTGTAAAAGGTAACATGCGACCAAGCATGACAATCTGAGCTCCATCCCAGGATTCCGTGGAGGAAAGAAGTTAGGTATTCCCACAAATTGTCCTCCAACCCACAGACATGAATGCATAAATAAATGCAGAAAAAAAAGAAAGAAAAAAGTCTTTGTCCTAGCTGGGCAGTGGTGGCGCACGCCTTTAATCCCAGCACTCCTGAGGCAGAGGCAGGTGGATCTCTGTGAGTTCAAGACCAGCCTGGTCTAAAAGCTGGCTCTAAAGCTGCAAGAGAAACCCTGTTTCGAAAAAACAAACAAAAAAAATAGTCTTCGTCTAACAAGACCAGTAAATCTTCACAAGTAGTAACTTTGAGCTGAGAAATGAGAAGCCTGCTCTAACCCTGCCAAGACTACAGTACAAGTTGGCCGGAAATAGGTCATGCTGGCAGAAGCCAACTGTGGGGGACAACTTCCAGGACAGTGTCACCTTACTTTGCGTGTAGTGCCTCACATTACTAGAATGAGTCCAGACTAGGTGTTGCTGTTGGAAGAATTATTTATGGATGAGTGCTGTCTTCCTCCATGTCTGCATGACAGAAGACATCAGATCCCATTAAAGACAGTCCTGAGCCACCACATGACTCAGGTCCTCTGAAAGAACCACCAGTGCTCTGAAACACGGAGCCATCTCTCTAGCCCCTGGTTGATTTTTCTTTTAATGGGAAGGTGTATATGTCTGCTTGTTTGTATGTGCACCCATGTGTGCAGTGCCTTCAGAAGCCAGAATTTAGCATCAGTTCCCCTGGAACTGGACATACAGGCAGTAGCAAGATGTCTGATATGAGCTGGGCAGTGGTGGCGCATGCCTTTAATCCCAGCACTCAGGAGGCAGAGTCAGGTGGATCTCTGTGAGTTCGAGGCCAGCCTGGTCTACAAGAGCTAGTTCCAGGACAGGCTCCAAAGGTACAGAGAAACCCAGTCTCAAAAAAAAAAAAAAAAAAAAAAAAAAGCAACCTAAAGATGCCTAATGAGGATGCTGAGCCCTTTCTCCAGACTTCTATTTATTTTATTTTATTTGAGACAGTGACTCATGAAACTCTGGCTTACCTGGAACTCACAGAGATCCACTTGCTTCTACTTTCAGAGCGCTGGGATTAAACACATGTACACCATACCTGGCATGATTTTTTTTTAATGTTGTGATTTTTTTAAAGATTTATTTATTTATTTATTTTGTATACAGTGCTCTGTCTGTCTGTGTGCTTGCTCGCCAGAAGAGGGCACCAGATCTCATTACAGATGGCTGTGAGCCACCATGTGGTTGCTGGAAATTTAACGTAGGCCCTCTGGAAGAGCAGCAGTCAGTGCTCTTAACCTCTGAGCCATCTCTCTAGCCCTATGCTGTGATTTTTTAAAAAACAACAACAACAACAACAACAAAAAAACCACAACTCTAATACATAACAGGGCTGGTGGGATTGCTCTATGGTGAAGAACACTTTTGCACCTTATTCCATGTAACAGCATACCAAGCTCAGTAATATAAAGTTATGTAACAGTTGTACAATTATTGCTTTTGAGACAGGTCTTGCTGTACAGCCTAAGAATAACAATCCTCCCATCTCAGGTATGTCCTGGGCTTGCAGGTGAGCACAATTATACTAAGCTTTGGGACTGGTTTTTAATTAATTAATCCATTTATTTATTTATTTTTGTTTTCTTGAGATAGGGTTTCTCTATGTAATAGTCCTGGCAAGTCCTGGCTGTCTTGGAACTTGCTTTGTAGACCAGGTTGGTCTCAAACTTACAAGAGATCTGCCTGCCTCTGCCTTCCAAGTGTTGGAACTAAAGGTGTGCACCACCACCACCCAGCTGGGACTGGTTTGGTTTTTTTCTTTTTTTTTTTAAATTGATTTTAATTAAGCTCTACATTTTTCTCTGCTCTGCTCCCTGCCTCTTCTCTCCCCTCTTCAACCCTCCCCCCTCCCCCAAGGTCCCCTTGCTCCCAATTTACTCAGGAGATCTTGTCTTTTTCTACTTTCTACTTCCCATGGAGATTAGATCTATGAAAGTCTCTGTTAGTATCCGCATTGTTGTCTAAGTTCTCTGGGATTGTGGTTTGTAGGCTGGTTTTCTTTGTTTTATGTTAAAAAACACCTATGAGTGAGTACATGTGATAATTGTCTTTCTTTTTTTTAATATCTATTTATTTATTATGTATACAATATTCTGTCTGCGTGTATGCCTACAGGCCAGAAGAGGGCACCAGATCTCATTGCAGATGGTTGTGAGCCATCATGTGGTTGCTGGGAATTGAACTCAGGACCTTTGGAAGAGCAGGCAATGCTCTTAACCACTGAGCCATCTCTCCAGCCCTTTATTGATATTTATTGAGCTCTACATTTTTCTCTGCTCCCCTCCCTGCCTCTCTTCTCTCCCTTCAACCCTCCCCCAAGGTCCCCATGCTCCCAATTTACTCAGGAGATCTTGTCTTTTTCTACTTTCTACTTCCCATGTAGATTAGATCTATGTAAGTCTCTCTTAGTGTCCTCATTGTTGTCTAAGTTCTCTGGGATTGTGGTTTGTAGGCTGGTTTTCTTTGCTTTATGTTTAAAAACCACCTATGAGTGAGTACATGTGATAATTGTCTTTCTGGGTCTGGGTTACCTCACTCAAAATGATGTTTTCTAGCTCCATCCATTTGCCTGCAAAATTCAAGATGTTGTTATTTTTTCTGCTGTGTAGTACTCCATTGTGTAAATGTACCACATTTTCCTTATCCATTCTTCAGTCGAGGGGCATTTAGGCTGTTTCCACGTTCTGGCTATGACAAACAAAGCTGCTATGAACATAGCTGAGCACATGTCCTTGTGGCACGATTGAGCATCCTTTGGATATATACCCAAAAGTGGTATTACTGGGTCTTGAGGAAGGTTGTTTTCTAATTTTCTGAGAAATTGCCACACTGACATCCAAAGGGGTTGTACCAGCTTGCACTCCCACCAGCAATGCAGAAGTGTTCCCTTTTCCCCACAACCTCTCCAGCATAAGTTGTCATCAGTGTTTTTGATCTTGGCCATTCTTTCAGGTGGAAGATGGAATCTCAGAGTTGTTTTGATTTGCATTTCTCTGATGACTAAGGATGTTGAACATTTCCTTAAGTGTCTTTCAGCCATTTTAGATTCCTCTGTTTAGGTCTGTACTCCATTTTTTTTATTGGATTTTGTATTCTTTTGGTATCCAATTTCTTGAGTTCTTTGTATATTTTGGAGATCAGACTTCTGTCTGATGTGGGATTAGTGAAGATCTTTTCCCATACTGTAGGCTGTTGTTTTGTCTTGTTGACCATGTCCTTTGCTTTATAGAAGCTTTTCAGTTTCAGGAGGTCCTGTTTATTAATTGTTTTTCTCAGTGTCTGTGCTGCTGAGGTTATATTTAGGAAGTGGTTCCCTGTGCCAATACGTTCAAGTGTACTTCCCACTTTCTCTTCTCTAAGGTTCAGTGTGGCTGGGTTTATGTTGAGGTCTTTGATCCATTTGGATTTGAGTTTTGTGCATGGTGATAGATATGGGTCTATTTTCATTCTTCTACATGTTGATATCCAGTTATGCCAGCACCACTTGTTAAATATGCTTTCTTTTTTTCATTTGATATTTTTTTTGCTTCTTTGTCAAAAATCAGGTGTTTGAAGATGTGTGGATTGATATCTAGGTCTTCTATTCAGTTCCATTGTTCCTCCTGTCTGTTCTTATGCCAATACCAGGCTGTTTTGTAGCTCTGTAGTAGAGTTTGAAGTCAGGGATTGTGATGCCTCCAGAAGTTCTTTTTTTTTAATATTTATTTATTATGTATACAATATTCTGTCTGTGTGTATGTCTGCAGGCCAGAAGAGGGCACCAGACCTCATTACAGATGGTTGTGAGCCACCATGTGGTTGCCGGGAATTGAATTCAGGACCTTTGGAAGAGCAGGCAATGCTCTTAACCACTGAGCCATCTCTCCAGCCCTTCAGAAGTTCTTGTATTGTACAGTGGGACTGGTTTTTGTAAGGATCTTTCTGGCAGCTCTGTCGAAACAGTGAAAAAGAGACAGGTACTAGGAAGAATGGAAGCCTGGAGGCCACGGGGAGCTTGCCCATTGCATAGAGGCATAGACTGTTGACTGATGGTCCTCTTGTTCATTTCCTGTTCACCAGCTCTGTTGAGAATGTGGAGTGCTGGGCTGGAGAGATGGCTCAGCGGTTAAGAGCATTGTCTTCTCTTCCAAAGGTCCTGAGTTCAATTCCCAGCAACCACATGGTAGCTCACAACCATCTGTAAGGAGGTCTGGTGCCCTCTTCTGGCCTGCAGGCATACACACAGACCGAATATTGTATACATAATAAATTAATAAATAAATATTAAAAAAAAGAATGTGGAGTGTTAACTTTGCTATTCACCAGTTAAAGGACTTGGGCAAGATATCATATCTCAACTTTTTTGTGTTTTTTTATGTTTTTGTTTTTTATTGTGAGATCCACAGGATTCAAAGAGACATAGCCAGGAAGCTCATTCTCAGGGCAGCTGGTCCTGATGTTCAGCGAGGACATCCAAGCTCCAATAGCCTGGAGTTCACTGCAGAGCCTGGGAAGGAGGCCCTAGACTCAGTGGTTCTCAACCTTCCTAATGCCGCCACCCTTTAATACTGTTCACGTTTTAAGTGACCCCCTAACCATAATTATTTTTATTGCTACTTGATAATTGTACTTTTACTAGTGTTATAAATCAAATGTAAATATTTTTGAAGAAAGGTTTGGCGAAGGGGTTGCGACTCACAAGTCGAGAACTGCTGTCCTACAGGGTTCCCACAGGAAGCCCTTGGTGCTAGCTGCACATTGGGCATTCAGAGTTTGAGCTTCTAACAAGGAGTGCGACAATACCCTAAAGTTCGACCCGGAATTTCTGCCTTAGAATGCACTTGGTGCCCAGACTATGCAGTGCCACAGCAGGTCTGGGGTTGTGAAGGGCTGGAAGTGTCAGTTTCCATGCGCGACGCCTGCCTCCCCAGGGCGGGCAACTAACAGGAGGTGGGAGTCAGCGTCCCAGGAGCTCCTAGTGGCTAACGGGGAAGGGCGGAGCCCGAGCGCCCGCCCGGAAGCGCGCCGGCGGGAAGCCGGCGTGGAGCGCGCCTATACTGGCGCGGGGATCGTCGCTGCAGGTACTTGGTGGTGGGAAGTTTGCTGCAGAGGCGGGACCAAAGCGACTCCACGCCAACGGAGCCCCTCTATACATTTCCCATAAGACGGAGGTGTGAATTGGGTTTTGTGGCGCGAGAGCTTCTCCAAGGGGCCGTGATGTGAGATTCAAGCCCTGGAAACCCAAAGTTTTCTTGGCTCCCTTTTGCACTGTTTGCTGACCCTTTCTTGCACAGCGACGCCTGTAGTGGAAGAGGGTCCTGGGTCCTCCCCAAACTGATGAGTGTGAAGGTTAGGGGTGGGCCCTTATTACAAGAGTCCTGTAGGTGGGGTCTGGGTCACGTGGCCAGATTACCCTTGTCCTTGATCTAGCAGAGTCCCCCTGACTCTGTTCACAAAGTCTCCCTCCCGGGTGGCCCTTGGGACAGGAGGATCTAGTTCTCATTAACAGCACAGAGGTAGGTCCTTGGGCTGCAGTGACCACTCTGTACCCCTCAGGCCCTGAATTCTTGAACCAGTGGTTTCAAGAGCTCTCTCTTCCAGACTGAGTTATTGTTACTCTAATCAGGAGGAGGAACTGGTCCCCTAAAGCTCACTCCTCCCCCTGCTTCTGCAGCTTTCCTTAGCCTTGCCTGAGCAGGCTTGCTTGGCAAGCTGGGACATGTCTGGTCCCCGAGGACCTTCCATGGGTGATGGCTGCAGTGTTGGAGGGGCTGGAGCCGGAGGAAACTGCAGCTGCTGCAGAGGATGCTGCAAGATTCGCTGTGGAGGCTGTGGAATCCAGGCCCGGGGCACCTTTTCTCCTGGTTGGGAACCAGCTGAACTTAGACGTGCACCCGGGGGGCTGCCATCGGCTGCAGTACCTGTGTTCCCAGCAGCCCCCAGAGCTGCTGCAGGTGGAGTTCTTGCGACTCAGTACCCACGAGGACCCTCGACTGCTAGATGACACCCTAGCCCAGGTTCCGTGGAGTCTGTTGCGCCTTCGCTCCCTGGTCCTCAAAGGTGAGTACCCTTATTCTGACCCTGTCCTGCTTTGCCTCTGCTTCTTGGTCCACAAAGGCCATCTTGTCCCAACCCTAGCTCCAGATCTCTCTTCTCCCTGCACCTAGGTGTGAACACCTACCCCACGCTTGCTTTCCCTGTCCTCAGCCCTATCACCTTCCTCCCCACAGTGAGGCTGGCTGGGCTCTGTCTTTCCAGCGAGGACGCTGAGGGTGCCCAGTTGGGTCTCTGCAGATGCCAGTTGTTGTCCGGTGATGCTGTCATCTGATAGGCACTGGTGGTCTTCCCTGTCTGCTTTTCTGTCTTTCTCTATCCCAATAGCCGGCTTCACAGGGAAGCTTCTTCCTCCCTACTACTTCCTCTGGCAGTCAGGGCTGAACCAAGATTCCAACTCTGAGGGCCACAGCTCTCTCCTCCACTTCCAGGCGGCCAGAGCCGGGGCGCCCTGGGTGCCTGCCTCCATGGTACCCTGACCACTCTGCCTGCTGGCCTGAGTGACTTGGCCTGCTGCTTGGCCCACCTGGACCTGAGCTTCAACAGACTGGAGACGCTGCCGCCCTGCATCCTGGAGCTGCGCAGCTTGGATGCGCTGCTGCTTTCTCACAACCGTCTCTCGGAGCTGCCCGAGGTCCTGGGGGCCCTGCCTGCCCTCACCTTCCTCTCTGTGAGGCACAACTGCCTAGAAAAGCTACCCGCAACCCTGGGGTCCCTGTCCGCTCTTCAGCGTCTTGATCTCTCTGAGAATCTTCTAGACACCATACCCTCTGAGATTGGAAACCTGAGCAACCTCAGTGAGCTCAATCTGGCCTCCAACCGACTGCAGAATCTCCCAGCCTCCCTTGGTGAGTAACCATGGCACCAGCTTCCTTTCACCAGCTAATACAGTGTGCTCCTCCCCCACAGCCAGTGTCCATACCTCCACTGCCCTGTGGGCCCTTGCAACCCTAAAGTCTTGGGACTGCCTTGGCACGTGAACCCTCACTGCTCCCAGGTGGCCCCTTGACTTTGCTTCTGCCTCCTTGGCTGCTCGTAGTTCATATCCATCTTTGTCCCACCACACGATAGAGCCTGAAGCCTTCAGTGTGAGTATCTTGTCAAGGTTCCCAGAGCCAACCCTAAACCAGCACTTGCCTACAGCGGGGCTACGGTCCCTGCGGCTCCTTGTTCTGCACAGCAACCTCCTGACCTCAGTGCCCACTGGCCTGGCCCACCTGCCACTGATCACTCGGCTTGACTTAAGGGACAACCAGCTCCGGGACCTGCCTGCTGAGCTCCTAGACGCCCCCTTTGTGCGCGTGCAGGGGAACCCTCTGGGTGAGGCCTCTCCAGCACCCCCAAGTCCCCCAGGTAGGCTTGGCATGGGCATGGTCAGGCTATAATGGGACAAAGGCATGTCATCATTGTAACCACATGCCTGCCCCTTGTGCAGACATATCCCAGATTCCGGAAATGCCCAGGCTCTTCCTAACCTCGGATTTGGACAGGTATCAGTGGGAAGGTGGCTTGAGACATCTGTCTACCCTGTCTCCCTGGGCACATGGGGCACCTTGTCTGTCTGCCCTCATATCTCTTTCCTCACTCAGCTTCCTTGTGACTCCCCATGGCTGTTCTGTGACCCTGGCCTGTGGTGTCCGCCTACAGTTCCCAGCAGGAGCCACCACTACGCCCATCACCATCCACTATCGACTGTGGCTGCCGGAGCCTCACCTGGTCTCCCTGGGACCTCACGACTTCTTGCTAAGTGGTGTTCTGGAGTTGCAGCCCCATGGGGTGGCTTTCCAGCAGGTGTGTCAAGGATGGGTCGGGGGCAGGTGTAGGCTGGCCTTCTCTCACACACCACCATTGCCTGACAGGATGTGAGCTTATGGCTGCTGTTCGTCCCCCCACGAGTCCAACGCTGCCGTGAGGTAGTTGTAAGGACGCGGAGTGACGACAGCTGGACTGACCTAGAGACCCACCTGGAGGAAGAGGCACCCAAGGTGACAGCTGCCTAGGCCCTTGGGAGTGAGGGGACAGGAGCAGCCTGCCCCGACACCACCCACCCTTGCCCATTGTCTCTGCCCTGACCCTTTCCTCCCATGTGTTCCAGAGGCTCTGGGCTCGATGCCAGGTGCCCCACTTCTCCTGGTTTCTTGTCGTTTTACGACCAGTATCCAACACTTGCCTGTTGCCACCAGAGGGAGCACTTTTGTGCTCCTCAGGTCATCCTGGGGTCAAAGTCACCTTTCCTTCTGGGGCCACAGAAGAGCCTCGCCAAGTCTCCATGCAGGTATAGTGGCCAGGCCAGTGCCAAGGGTGGCAGGGGGTGCCTCAGCATACAGGAAGACTCATGGTTCTCTGTCCAGGTAGTGCATATGGCTGGTCTAGAGCTGAGAGCTCTCCTGGAAGAGTCAGAGGCATCAGTGAGCCCCTTGCTGTGCCTCTCACAGAGCGGGCCCCCCAGCTTCCTCCAGCCAGTCACTGTGCAGTTGCCCTTGCCCCCTGGTGTTACAGGTGAGGCTTGCTTGCTTCAGGACCAGAGCTGGGTACTTAGAAGTGGGAGCTACATTTAGAGAGGGCTTCAGCCGTTTGCTATTTCCTGTCCAGGGTTCAGTCTGGACCGCTCCCACCTACATCTGCTCTACCGAACACCCTCGACAGCCACCTGGGATGACATCACCACTCAGGTGGTGCTGGAACTCACCCACCTGTACGCACGCTTCCAGGTCACACACTTCTCCTGGTCAGTGTCCCCTAGCTTCCTCAGCACCCCTTCTGCCCTTCATGGGTATGCCCATACCTCAACTCCGGCACTTCCAGGTTCTGGCTCTGGTATACCACCAAAACCTGTGTAGGGGGCCTAGCACGGAAGGCCTGGGAACGGCTGCGGCTGCACCGCGTGAACCTCATTGCACTGCAGAGGCGTCGGGACCCTGAGCAGGTCCTGCTGCAGTGCCTACCCCGCAACAAGGTGGGGCAGCAGGAAGACAGTGGGGGGAGGGGTGTGTGACCTGAAGGCTAGGGTGGCTACGGAGTTTTGACCTCTAATTCCTGTGGGTGCTCCACAGGTCGATGCCACCCTGTGTCGGCTGATGGATCGATACCGTGGCCCTGAACCCTCTGACACCGTGGA
This sequence comes from Alexandromys fortis, assembly GCF_014885135.2. Lineage (NCBI taxonomy): Eukaryota > Metazoa > Chordata > Mammalia > Rodentia > Cricetidae > Alexandromys > Alexandromys fortis. Next base: position 9,728,052 of record NW_026067909.1, on the reverse strand, counting down.
GATGTTTGAGGGTGAGAAGTTCTTTGCAGCCTTTGAGCGGGGCATTGATGTAGATGCTGGTAGGTCTCTTCTCCAGGGGGCACAGGGGTGTGATCCCTTGACCCCTCCTACTGAATCCGCCCCCCTCCACAGACCGTCCAGACTGCGTGGATGGCAGAATCTGCTTTGTTTTCTATTCACACCTGAAGAATGTGAAGGAGGTATACATCACCACAGCCTTGGACCGGGAAGCTCAGGCTGTCCGAGGCCAGGTGGGCTGATATGTCAGGACCCCCAAGTACCTGGACTGAGGCTACAGTTCTGAACCCCATCTGTAGACAGAGTTTTCCTATCATGCAGCCACTCCCAAATAATCAGAGGCTTAGTATAAATTACAAATGCCCGGCCAAAGCTCAGACTTATTACTAACTAGCTCTTACATTTTTTAAAAAATATTTATTATGTATACAATAGTCTGTTTGTGTGTATGCCTGCAGGCCAGAAGAGGGCACCAGACCTCATTACAGATGGTTTTGAGCCACCGTGTGGTTGCCGGGAATTGAACTCAAGACCTTTGGAAGAGCAGGCAATGCTCTTAACCTCTGAGCCATCTCTCCAGCCCCCTAGTTCTTACATTTTAAGCTAACCCATATTCCTTATTTATGCTCTGCCATATGGTAGTATCTGTATTAGCATGGCACATTCATCTCCTGTTCCCTCTGCTTCTGATTGACAACCCCCAGTTCTGCCCTTCTTCCCAGCATTCTCCTAGTCTGGTTCCCCTGCCCAGTCTCTTTCTTTCCAGCTATTGGCCAGTCAGCTTCTTTATTAAACCAATCACAGCAACATATATTCATACAGCGTAAAGGGATATTCCTCAGCACCCACCTGATCCTTTCCCAGGTGTCCTTTTATCGGGGTTCACTTCCCGTGGAGGTGCCTCAGGAAGCTGAGGCTGCCCGGCAGAGGAAGGGCACAGATGCACTGTGGATGGCCACCTTGCCCATCAAGCTGCCGGTGAGACTGGAAAGGCGTGAGCTGACAGGAGGAAACAGAGTTCTTGGGTGAGCAAAGACAAGAGGATGGGTTCAAGCTTACTGTATCCTTGCCTCCTGACAGAGACTCCGGGGGCCCCAGGGAAGTGGGCAGGGGACAGACTTCTCCCTGATGCCTCTGAACCTGGGTGATGCAGAAACTGGTTTCCTGACTCAGAGCAACCTGTTGAGTGTGGCCTCACGCCTAGGTCCTGACTGGCCAACCGTGGCCCTGCACCTAGGTATGCCCTACCGTGAGCTACAGCGTATCCGGCATGAGTTCAGGTGAGCTTCTGACTCCCATCAGCTTCACAACACACACACACACACACACACACACACACACACACACACACACAGTAGCTGAAAGCTTTCAAAGATGGAGGTGGAGCAAACACCAGCCTGGATACGGAGGGTCTAGTCATCAGCCCATGGAGCAAGAAACTCCTTTTTGAAACATTGAGCCTTTGTATGTGGTGTGTGGTCCTGGGCAGAATACCTTCATCACTGCTCTTCTCCCCCCCAGGGACGACCTGGATGGGCAGATCCGCCACATGCTCTTCTCCTGGGCTGAGCGCCAGGCTGGACAGCCTGGGGCTGTGGGACACTTGGTGCAGGCCCTGGAGCAGAGTGACCGGCAGGATGTGGCTGAAGAGGTGCGTGCCATCTTGGAGCTCGGCCGTCACAAGTATCAGGACAGCATCAGGCGCACAGGACTGGCCCCTGAGGACTCGCCTCTGCCTGGCACCTCAGCTTCACAGACCCCAAAGTCTGCCCAGGCCTAGGCTCAGACTTAAGCTGGTCCTTGACTTTCCTTGACCAGTGGGCAGAGCCCTCCCCTATCCTTCTACCTCACCTGTGTGGCACAGTGCCCCGGCATACAGAAACTCCTCATGGCTTTAAAAGCTTGGCTTAGCCGGGCGATGGTGGCGCACGCCTTTAATCCCAGCACTCGGGAGGCAGAGGCAGGCGGATCTCTGTGAGTTCGAGACCAGCCTGGTCTACAGAGCTAGTTCCAGGACAGGTTCCAAAGCCACAGAGAAACCCTATCTCGAAAAACCAAAAAAAAAAAAAAAAAAAGCTTGGCTTATTTACAAGTTGAGATAGGTCTTACTGTCTAGCCCAAGCTAGCCTCCAGCTCCCCGTGTACCTCTGAGATTGATTACTTATAGGATAGAGGGAAGGATGCCTAAGTGATCGGAAGCCTAGTCCTCCCGTTAAGATGAGGGCAGAAAAGGCCTGGAGAGATGACTCAGCAGTTAACAACACTGGCTGCTCTTCCAAGGGACCCAGTTTCAATTCCCAGTACCTACATGGTGGCTCACAACAGTCTGTAACTCAAGTTCCAGAGGATCAGACACCCTTCTCTGGCCTCCACAGCACCAGGCATGCATATGGTGTACAGACATGCATGCGGGCAAAACATCCATATACATAAAATAAAACCTATTTATTGTGTGTGTGTGTGTGTGTGTGTGTGTGTGTGTGTATCAGAGAAAAGCTTTGCAGAGGTTGTTTTCCTGTTTCTCCCCTTCCATGTGCTCCCTGGGAATGAATTCGGGCATCACCAGGCTTAGTTGCAAACACCATTACCCAGTGAGCCATTTCTAGGTCCTCGTGTGTGTCTTCCTCAGGGATGGGGAGGAGCCATTCTACATAGTAACCCTGCAGCAGGTGTGGATACAAAGTCATCTGTAACAGACTGGTGCGTAAGCCCCGCCCACCAGTATCTTGTGGGCGGTGTCTAAGGAGCATCTATCTTGGTGCTCTGGGACCAAACCTCCCCCGGGCCACCCCACCCACACGTTGCCTGCCCCCGGTACTTCGCCTCTATCCCGGTTTGAGGTGGGAAGACCAAAGAGAGGGCCTCGGGATACGCCAGAAAGCCCCCTCAAGGGAAGCCTGAGGCTGTGGCTGGTGGCAGTGGCCACGCCGGCCGGGAGGGGGAGCCGACAGCAGCGAGTTTAGGGCGGAGCGGGCGCGCCTCCGAGAGACGCGCCTCCCAGCTTAGGTGCAGGCCCCGCGCGCGGCACAGCGGGGAGGCGATTCCGGCGGCGGCCGTGTGGTGAGTGCTAGCCGGCCAGTTTCTGTGGCGCCCACCCAGATCTGGCTGGGTTGCGGGGAGGAAAAGGGTGGCATTGGTGGCTGGGAAAGGTGGCATCTGTTCAGACACCGCGTCTCCGGCAGAGCCTGGACCAACGGTAACCTCGACCGGCTGTCTCGGGTGTGGAAGGCCGTGCTCGGTCTCGGCGTTGCCGGGCGCGCTCCCCGCGCACACGTGTCGCAGCAGTGTGGAAACCCCAGAGCTGGACCTGGGTTGTCTTTTGGTTTTTTAGTCTTTTTTTTTTCTGGGGGTGGGGGCACCGCACACGTGGGAACCCGCGGGATGTGCGTGGGCACGTACATAGTTAGAATCCGCGTCGTCCGGATGGAGATATCGAGGCCAGCTCAGCCCCGACCGTGGGGTAAAGGATATGATCTGCCCTGGAGCAGAGGATGTACCCCCATCCTTGGTTTTTCTTTGTAGGATAGCTGGGGTATCTCGCAGTAGAGGACCTCTTTATGACCCTTCTAGCTTGCATGGCGAAGCTAACCTCCCTAAGAGGAAGGGCTGAGGGGGCAGGATTGGGAGGAGGGGCACGCTGGTGGCCGGGCTCAGCCCTAGCCCAGTCACTTTTCTTTTTCTTTTCTTTCTTTCTATTCCCCCTCCCCGCCCCCAGTTGGGATCTCTATGTGGCTTTGACTGTCCTGGAACTCTCTGTAGACCAGGCTGGCTTTGAACTCACAGAGATCAGCCTGCCTCTGCCTCGCGAGTGCTGGGTTTAAAAGTGAGCGCCACCACTGCCTGGCTGCTTTTCTTTTAGGCAAGAAATGGGTAGCTTCATTCATGGAAATGCAGAAGAAGCTGTTAGCCTCTGTGTGCTGAACTGATCTTTCTCAGTTGGCCTGACTGGGGAAGGCTGGGACAGCTATGCAGAAAGCTCTGGATTCTCAGTGGCTAGACTGGGCAATCAGGTTTCTATGGTAACATAGAGGGTGCTGAGGGAGCCCTGACAGCTGTCTCAAACTAATGAGAGTCAACAATAAAAAGCCCTTTAATCCCAGCACCCAAGGTAGAGGCAGCACCCAGTTCGAGGCCAACCTGGTCTACAGAGGGAGTTTCAGGACAGCCAGGGCTACACAGAAAAATTTTGTCTCAAAAGACAAAAATCCTGGGGCTGGGTGAGAGAGACAACAGCCCAGAGGGTTCCCCTTGTCTGCTGTTCCAGGAACCCTTCACCCTCTGCTCAGCAACTGTTCTCCCTGGTGTTAACCTGTTTTGTTTAGTTCTGGTTCTGGTGCAGGGCTGACCCAGTCCATGGGATCTCAGTGCCTGCCTGACTCTTCCCTACTGGCTTCAAATAGTCTGATTTCCAGGACACACACACACATCAGCCAGGTGCCCAGATCCCAGCTGTGAGGGGAGATAGCAGCTGAGGGACAGCAGGCTCACCATTCTCGAGGGCAGAGGCATAGGGAAGGATGGACTTCCTCTGGAGAAGGGGCAGCAGGGAGAGCTGCTGTGATAATCAGACCGCAGTTCAGAGTTCAGTCCTTCGGCACATACCAGGCTTAGGAGGGACAGGTACTCCTCCACTGAGGCCCCTGGTGTGCAGAGCTGGGGCAGAGGGCAGAGGGCGCCTGGGGCAGAGGGCAAAGGGCGCCTGGAGTGCCGCCCCCGTGTCCTCTGGACCTGCCAGGTGAGCAGGGCCTGTGCTTGTCAGTGGCCTTTGAAAGTTAAGCCTCCTTTCCTTGACCTTCCCAGAGAACAGGTATACCTTCTCGTGCCCCAACCTAAGGTTCCCTGATGGGTACACCAGCACAGTGGGTGTTGACCCGCTTCTCAAGGGCACGTGTTGACAGATCCGAACAGGGTGTCTCATTCACTGGGGTTCCAGGGCTATAGACAGCTGTGCTCATCCCATAGGCTGCTGACAGAAACCTGAGTGGCCTGCAAACGTGGTGGCCTGGGCCTGGGGTCCTTGTGGGTAGGCTCTTATGATTAGTGTGCCCCTTCTTAACTCTCTCTTAGGCTAGGCCCAGCCCCAGACCCCCAGAAGTTGTCTTACTCCTGTCTTTTCCCAAAGCTGCGGAGATTATCACCTAGCCCAAAGTGAAAGAGAAAGTCCCCCCCCCAGGTCCGCCCCGCCCCGCCCCACGGCCAATCCCCGTAGCCCTTCGCCTCCTCCCTCCCCAGCCGGCCTCTTTATCTCTTCAGCGAGCACGCTAGCTCTACAGCCGAGGAGCAGCAGTTGTGCGCACTCTGGGGTGCGCTCAGGGTGAGCAGAACCCGGCGGCTTGTATGGGGAGAGGTGGGCAACGTGTCCAGGGGCTCTTTAGTGTGAGACAGCCATGTGAGCCCTCGTGGCAGCACTGAGGGTACTGGCCTGTGTGTGACAGGCGACCTCTGAGGGCTCAGGGAGATACACAGGGGAGGACTCAGGACTCCTGAAACCCACCCCAGCTCAGCTTTGATGATTGTGTCCCTCAGGGGATAAAGATGCTGGCTCCCGGATCCCCATCCTTGCAGCTGATAGGAGAGGCCTTTCTCCCACCCTAAGGGAATGGGGTGTACCAATCACGGATGCCTTGGGAGACAGACATCCCTCTACTTCCCTCCTCATACCATTTATTTCTGTCCTGTCTTCCCCGTGTCCTTATCCCTAGATTCCTGCGTCTGTCGGGAGTGAAACACTTCCCTTGGGAAGTGGGCAGGAAGGTGGGCAATCAGCTCCGGGTGGGTGGGAATCGTGCTTTTCTGTGGGAAGGGGCTCTGTGGCCCAGGGTGAGCTGCTATGGAACTGAGTCTGCTCTGCCCAGGAGGAACCACCACTGCCCCATCCCGCTGACAGTGGCAGATGCTAGCTGCCTCTGCTCAAGGTTGGGAGCTGGCTGCTGCAGCTCAAGTCCAGGGTCCCAAGTACCACTGCACTAAAAGGCACCTGGCCCTTTAAAAGCTGGAGCTTGCTTTCTGTGCGTGAGCTTGAGCGCCTGAGCGTGAGTCCCTGGCTGCCTGGGAGGACGCCACGGGGAGGGCATTGAAGGAAAGCCAGGTGGCCCCAGGGATGGGTGGCCTCCCTTTCTTCCTTCCTGCATCTCCCCCCTTTATCCCCAGGGCGCCTTAATGACTGCAGCCTGCAGCACGGGGTCTGGGGAGTGAGGGGCTTCGTGCCCTTGTGAGATGGTCGGTGGGTGGGGAGGCGACTTTCTCTGATAGGCCACCATCTGTCACTCATTCTGTCCCTTCTTTCTTTCAGGTGGCAGAAGTCTTGAAATTGGTCTGAAGGTGAGGACATCCCCTCCCCCACCATCAGCCACCACCGCCAGCCACCCTCATTGTCCTCGGCAGCCCCTCCCCACCAGTGCCTCCACTTAACACACCGCCTGGTCTGAGTCAGCCTCCTGCTTCACTTGGTGTAAATGGCTGATAAGCAGATCAGGTCAGAGGGACCCCCCAACCCCTGGGCTTCGGTCTTGGCTTTCACCCCCTCCCCAGCATGACCTCCCCATCCCCCCATCCTGTAGTTGAGTATGGTAGTCCTGACACTTGACCCTGCATACACAGCCTGCCGGCCAAGCTCATCAATGGTGGCATCGCTGGGCTGATCGGGGTCACCTGCGTGTTCCCCATCGACCTGGCTAAGACACGGCTGCAGAACCAGCAGAATGGCCAGCGCATGTATGCCAGCATGTGAGTGAGAAGAGCGTAGGAGGGACGAGGGCACAGCTTCCACCTCTGATCTCTGCTTCCACACCCCTGGGTTTGATGGAGGGGTAACAGGGTAGGGTGCGCCTGAGGGAGAGCCTAGCCCTGGCAGGCAGAGGATTTGGCTTCTCTGTGGGCCCTTGATGATCATACTGGGCAGAGAAGGCATTGGCTGCCCTTGCCTGACTCAGGGCCAGGGTCCAGCTGGCCACAGCTTATTGGCATCCTCTTGGCTACAGGTCTGACTGCCTCATCAAGACAATCCGCTCCGAGGGCTACTTCGGCATGTACAGGGGTGAGGCTTGGCAGGGGCGACAGGCGGGTCTGACTGGGAGGAGGGTCAGAGGTGCATGCCTGGGCTTGGTCTGTAAGTATGGACACACGTTATGTGTTGCTGGTAGCATCTGGGCACGATGGGGACCTCTGCCAACCCTTAGTGCTGGGGGAATTGGATGTCTGAGGGGATTTCTTCTGCAGGGTGGGGGGTCTCCACCCTCATGTGAACACTCTCTTATCCATCCCCTACTCTAAGAGCAGGACAGGGTGTGTTTCTTTTTCTCTCTCTCAGTGGCTCAGATCTCCTCCACTACTTTAGGTGATGAGCAGGACCACAAAGAGAGTAGGGCAGGGGGCTTATGCAAAGCAGCTTAGAAAACAATCCCGGAGGGTGGATTTGCCCAGATGCTGAGCCCTCGGCTCTGGGCCATTCACAGCCATCCCTGAGCCTAAACCCACACTTTGCTCCCGCCAGTGGGAACACCTGTACCCAGGAAGGAGGCCCACTGCAGTCTCTGGGGGCCTGCTCCTCACTGCCTTTAAGGAGAGGTCTGTTCTGCCAAAATCAGAGACAGATGGAGGTGGAATTCTGGGGAGGGCAAAAAGAGGGGAGGGAGGACACAGCGCCACCCCATCCTGCCTGGTTCCCGCCTGCCTGGCACAAAACAAGCCCATATGTGGGTGAGAGGGCAGGAGGCTGCAGCCAAGGAGTGCCAGGCAGGCTTTGCCAGTGTGGAACAAAGTGTTATCCCAAAGCCTTCCTAACCCAAGCTACCCAGCAAGTCTATCCTCACCTGACAATCTGCCCCACAGGAGCAGCAGTTAACCTGACCCTGGTCACCCCCCACAGGAGCAGCAGTTAACCTGACCCTGGTCACCCCCGAGAAGGCCATCAAGCTGGCGGCTAACGACTTCTTCAGACATCAGCTCTCTAAGGATGGGTGAGAGGCTCGGCCACCCTGGTGCTGGGGCCCAGGTCCTAAGGAAGGGTGTGTTGCTCATCCCACCCCTGCCCCAGCAGTCCTCTAAAAAGCTGGTATCAGACCCCCAGAGGCTCTTCCATCTCAGTCCCTTTGCTCAACATCCCTGACCTTGTGAGGGCGGGCACTTCCTGCTGCCCACGTGAGGAGGTACAAAGCAGCTGCTGAGTCAGTGGCTGTTGGCCCCCAGCCACTGTCTGCTGCTAGAATTTGGGGGCACTAAGCAGCCATCCCATCACTAGGGTATGGGGCTACAAGGTTGGCCCCTTCTGCCCCCCATTTCTCTTTATGAGCCCTTGCATATGAGATTATCTGCCCTCCGGGCTGGATGCCTATTGCTGAAGGGTCTAAAGCCCAGGCTGTGCTCCTATGGGACCTCCACAGCTCCCATCCCCCTTTACACCTCTGAAGCAGACAGTCACTGCCCCACATAGGGAGCTGTTTCTCACCACCTCACTCACAGCCCTGCCCCTGCCCTACAGACAGAAGCTGACTCTGCCTAAGGAGATGTTGGCAGGCTGCGGAGCTGGCACCTGCCAGGTGATTGTGACCACCCCCATGGAGATGCTGAAGATCCAGTTGCAAGATGCAGGCCGCATTGGTAAGGTGCAGGGAGGGGACAGAACCCGGGTGGGGACAACGGTTAGACCCTGTCCCCTGCCCCTTCCCCAAGCCAGGAGGAAGAGACCAGAGATCCTTTCTCACCAGCTGCTCAGAGGAAGATTCTGGCTGCTCAGGCTCAGCTCTCCGCCCAGGGAGGTACCCAGCCCTCTGTAGAGGCTCCAGCTGCTCCTCGACCCACTGCCACCCAGCTGACCCGTGACCTGCTGCGGAACCACGGCATTGCTGGCCTCTACAAGGGACTGGGGGCCACACTGCTCAGGTGGAAAGATGGGCATATGGGAGAAAGGGGGCTGCGGGCTGGTCCCTACCACCAGCATCACCGCCTCCCTCCTTCCCCACAGGGATGTCCCCTTCTCCATTGTCTACTTCCCCCTGTTTGCCAACCTGAACCAGCTGGGCCGCCCATCTTCTGAGGAGAAGTCACCTTTCTATGTGTCCTTCCTGGCAGGCTGTGTGGCTGGGAGTGCAGCCGCCGTGGCTGTCAACCCCTGTGATGGTCAGTCTTGGATCTGGGCCCCAGTTGGGCAGTGGAGGGGGTGGTGGCGGGGGGAGAGGCTAGGTTCCCCTAATGACTCATATGTTCCTTGTAGTGGTGAAGACTCGACTTCAGTCACTTGAGAGAGGCGTCAATGAGGACACTTATTCGGGGTTTCTGGACTGTGCCAGGTGCGCCACGTCCTGTGAGCTGGGGCAGGGCCGGGCTGGGCTGGGCTGGGCTGGGCATCAGTTCTGACCTTCTCCTTTACAGGAAGATCTGGAGACATGAGGGCCCCTCAGCCTTCCTGAAAGGTGCCTATTGCCGGGCACTGGTCATCGCCCCGCTGTTTGGCATCGCCCAGGTGGTCTACTTTCTGGGCATTGCTGAGTCCCTGCTGGGGCTGCTGCAAGAACCCCAGGCCTGAGCCCGTGGCTGCATCTCCCTAGCCTATGGGCTGGGGCCAGAACAGGGTGACCAGCACAAGCCTGAGGAGGACTGGTCTCTCCCCAGTCCTCCCCGTCAAACAAGAAGGCAGGGGGAGGGTGCAGGGTCCACATGGGTGGTGCACACATAGGCCCCCATGGGGTCCTGAGGGACAAAAAATTGGGATCAAGGTTTTATTTATGTAGAAAATGCAGAAATCTGTACATTCCTTAAGCCAGTCCCGTTGAGCCAGTCCTGTCCCATCCCTGCACCCTAACCCAGTCTTACCTGGCCTGAATACCCCCTAAGACAGAGCTGGTCTCTGGGCTGGGGCCCCCAGGCCTGGTCTGGGCAGGCAGATCCTACCCTGTAGTCCACTGGCTCCGGTCTCCGAGGCTCTCCTGGTCTACGAAGGGGACCCCACACACACACACACACACACAAAGTTATTTATTGAATTTGCTGTGCCCACGTGGCTCTGCCTGTCCTCCGTCCATCAGTCTGTTTGCCCTGCTGCTCTTTCTGCCTCAACCAGGACCCCACTCTGCCTCCCCACAGCCTTACAGGAGTAAGTTCTATCCTCGTGTTAAGCTAGGATTCCCTGGCTGGGTATGCTGCCGCATTCAATCCTGGTGAGCCTTTGGGCCCCCCACCCCATGTGGGACCTGGATTGCTTGAGGTCTCTGTGTGCCTGTGATGGGGCAGGTTGCCCCCCACCCCCTAGCAGTCGGCTGGCCAGGCTGCACGGGGATGTGCCCTCAAGGGCACAGTTGCCTTTCCCGATGGAGTCAGGCGCCCCGTGCTGTGTGCTGTGTGTGCCTCAGGTCTTCTGCTGACCCGTCCAGTAGTTTAGTTCTCCAGCCTGGAAACTTGTGGGAGAGCCCTACTCCTGGACAGAGATTGCTTGTGGGGGAAGGGGAGCACGAAGGCCAGTGTGAAGCCTGGGCCATGCAGCTCTCTGGGCCTCTGTCCATATTTGAGAAGCCACACCCTTCCAGCCCTGGATCCTCTGTTCTGAATCAAAGCAGTCCTCATCCCCTGCCCTGGCCATGTGATTGTGTTTGGTGATTGACTGAAGTGCTGGTGCTGTGTCCCTCAAGCCCAACCCCCTCCGTGGAGGCCCCTTCCCAGTGACACTACCAGGGGCCCCAGTCCGGGCCGTCCCCCCTTCACGGTTGCTCCTGGGAGCCTCCCCTCCTATCATGTCTGTACCTTGAAAGCTGCTGCTGCTGCTTACAGAATTATATTTTTTTCTTTTGAAGAGTTTAAGAAGTTGTAATTTTTGTGTCTTGTCATGTAAAAGATAAATAAATATTCTAAATAAATGCTTGCCTTCAGAGTCCTTGCGTGGGTGGGACTGTGAGCGCATGGGTGGCTAGCCAGTTAGCCGGGCTCTCTCCTCTGCAGACCCGCATTGCCCACGCCTCCACCCTTGTAGATCCACCACCCTTGCAGTTCCAACCGCCTCCTTCCTACCGCACAGTCTAGATAGGGTGCAGGTAGACAACCTTGCCCAGTCTTCCGGTTCAATTTCCTTAGATGTGAGAAATGGAGCTAGGCATAGGGACACCCTACCACCCCGCCCCAGGGTTCCCAGGGTGGAGCGGGCAGGCGTGGCCCCGCTGACGCAGCCGCTGTCACTGCTATCCGCCCCTCCCCTTGCCACTGGTCCTTGGGTCCTGCGCTCAGAGTGGTGCATTGTGGGAAACTCCTGAGCACTCCTTGGTTTCTGCAGCCGCCGCCCGCTGTCGTCCCGCGAAGCGAGTGCGCAGTGAGTGCGCAGCGAGAAGCTGGAGGCCCGAAGGAAGACGTAAGGCGACAGGCCCTTCCAAGAGCGGGCCGGGACGGGGAAGTAGGGTGGGACTGGGGGTGCTGGATCTAGTGGCCAAGCAGTAGAGCTTTGGCCCTGAAGGTCACTGGGGTTGTGGCGTGAGCACCTTGGTCTCCCTGGCTCAGCAGCGCTGGGGAGGCAGAGGAAGCAATTGGAAGAAAGGGATGTAAGTGCAAGTCAAAGATAACCAGGGGCAGATCTGCTCTGTGCCAACTTGATGCCCAAAGGCTAAGGTCTCTCCAGAACTGTGGCATGGAGGAGACGCCAGGGTTTCTTGGGAGGTGGGCAGCATCTGGGTTTCTACACTGGTCATCTCCGCATGCTGTGACCTTCAAATGACCTTCGGTGTGTTCATTTTGCCTGGTGGGGAGGGGGGCTTGGAGCTTGAGATCTGGCTTCTCGCAGTGACTCCCCCTCCCTGTACATGGGTCAATTGTCCTCCCAGGATGGAGGGAGACAGGTGGTCCTGAGTCTTTCAGACAGGAGCCCCTATGGAACAGGGTAGCCAGGCCCCAGTCTCCCCAGCTAGGACACAGAGAATCAAGGTGAGGGAACCATACTCTGTGTCACCCCCACTCTGTGCTGCTGCCAGGGACCCTCTGCGCTACCGTAGCAAAGCAAGGAATGCTTGCCCTTGAGCTGGATGAGGCAGAGGCCTGTGCTGAGGAAAGGGCATCAGATCTAAGCTGGGTGGGGCGGATGGCTGGCCAGAAGCATAGGCTAGCAGATTCCCAAATGGTTTTTCTACCTCTATTTGATCCCTTTCTTGTTCTGATAGTCCTGGTGACCTGGATCCACTCTCCCCCCGACAGAATCTGAGAACCCAGATTCTCGGCTCCTTCCCTGGCCTTCCCTTCCTCTCAGACTCTGGTCAGGCTGAGACCAAGGCCCCAGAGCATCCCGTTCTGTGAAACACAAGCTCCCGAGATAGCACGCAGCACTCAGCTCTGCCGGAGCTCACCATGACGCCTTCCTGCCTCCCCTGAGCAAATACTCTCTCTTCCAGTTTCCAGGCTTAGATCCATGTCTGCAACAGTGTGGGGTAGACTGTGTATATGAAACAAAGCTAGGTTATAGGTGAGGAAATTGAGGCCTCTGGTTCTTCCCCCCTCCCAAATTTTCAGCAGTTGTAGGGACTTCTCCAAGAATGCTCAGAAGCAAACAGAGGCGAGGCCTAGGAAGAGGAAGGACTGGGTTTCCTGGATACTCCTTGGTTGGAGCCCCTGGAGAGTCCAGGGAATTGAGAAGGGTATCTCCAAGGGGCAGGGGCAGAGGCAGGGCCAGGAGAGCTATACAGAAGGTGCCTCGTCCCTGTTACCACCTTGTTGTGTCTCCCTCCAGACCCATATAATGCCCAGAGGTGAGCTGTCCTGAGACATTGTGATCCAGCCGCCTGCCAGTCCCGCAAGCCCCAAGCCAGCTGCCAGCACAAATCATCATGGAATCCCGAGGAAAGTCAGCCAGCAGCCCCAAGCCAGACACCAAGATGCCTCAGGCCACAGCTGAGGCCAAGGCCACTCCAGCTGCTGATGGGAAAGCCCCCTCGACCAAGCCTGTGAAGAAGGACACCCAAACAGAGAAGCAGGAGCAACCAGCAGCCCCTGGGCCAGCAACTACCAAGAAGACACCGGCCAAGGCAGACCCTGTTCTTCTCAACAATCACAGCAACCTGAAGCCAACCCCCACAGTGCCTGCAGCCCCCAGTAGTCCTGACGCAACCTCAGAGCCGAAGGGTCCTGGGGATGGGGCAGAGGAGGATGAGTCCAACACTGGAGCCCGAGGTCCCTGGCCTTGTGAGAACTTGACCCCTTTGTTAGTGGCTGGGGGTGTGGCCGTGGCCACGATGGCCCTAATTCTTGGTGTAGTCTTCCTAGCCCGGAAAAAATGATGCCTGGTGTCCAGGTGGAGGCACAGAGCCACTTTCTGTACAGACCTGAATATATAGTGCATGCAAGGTCCTAGATACTTATCTATACACACACAAAAAAAAAAAACCACACACACGTATATGTATGCTACATACATCCACGCAGCAGGAGAGAGACCGACAGTGAACCCACCTCCACTGACCCCAGCACACTCTCTCCCAAGTCCTGGGGCAAGAGCCCAGCTCTGCAGTTTGCAGGAAGTACTAGCATGGGGCAGGAGGGATAGCCTGGACTAGGAACAGTCGCTGGGTAGGGCCCTGAAAGAGAAGTGGTGGAGGAGACTGGCCCTGTGGGGACATTAAGGGCACGGCTGTGTTTTACTCTCCCCACTTCTATTTTGTGCGTCTGGGGGCTGTCTGTCTGGGCCTGATGCAGGGGAACCGACCTGCGGTGGGAATTCAAATCTGCAGAGCTACCTCCACCCACTGTCCCTGTCCTGGCTGAGTGAAAACGCCAAGCTTAACAGCTAAATTTGGGGTGGGATCCCCCTTCCCTTTTTCAGTACGTGCCCCAGGAGAGCTCCTGAGGCTAGGACCACCTTACTCCATGCCCAGAGCAGCAATTGGTTTTTTTTTTTGGGGGGGGGGGGTTGAAAGTCTGGCGTGGAGGTAGGAAATATGGAGGATCTACATTACAGTTGTGCCAGCCCAATACCCCCCAAAAGACTACCCTGCCTGCCTGCACCCAACACCCCCTTGAGTCTCACAGCGTATAAATGCAATAACACAGATAGAGTAGAACTGCCCAGTGGGTGACAATCACCCACTGCCTGCAGGAAGACCTGCTGTGCAGCCCTTCATAGTGCGTCTGGCCCCAGCTTGCCCCTGGGTGTGGTGACAGTGGGCAGGTTTCCAGAAGGCTACAGTGGGCTCTAAGGAAACATTGCCCTCACCTGGCCAGTGGCTGTAGGGACCTTGGGCCTGAGTGGAGGCTGAGTGTGAAATAAACTGTTACAATATAAAGGCTGGGCTGGTGTCCTCACCTGCATGGGGCTGGGAGGGACAGACTTTCCTACCTGAGTTTGTGTGAGTCACAGATTCATCCTATGGGCTTTCCAGGAAGTCCTAGGTCCTCCTTCATGCCCTGAGTCTTCTGGACTATGTGCACCCACAGATCCATCCCCTTTCCCAGGTCTTTGTGGGAGCCTGAACCCAGATGGACATCCAGGAACTTCACAATGGCAACCCCCCCCTCAACCTGGGCTGCTGCCCACAGTGTGGAATCGTTCCTCAGTTAGAAACTGCCTGCCAGGCTGGGCGATGGTGGCGCATGCCTTTAATCCCAGCACTCGGGAGGCAGAGGCAGGCGGATCTCTGGGAGTTCGAGACCAGCCTAGTCTACAGAGCTAGTTCCATGACAGGCTCCAAAGCCACAGAGAAACCCTGTCTTGAAAAACAAAAAAAAAAAAAAAAAAAAAAAAAAGAAAAAGAAAAAGAAACTGCCTGCCAGGCGGGAAGTGGTGGCACACACCTTTAATCCCAGCACTTAGGAGGCTGAGGCAGGTGAATCTCTGAGTTAGATGCCAGCCTGGTCTACAGAGCGAGTTCTAGGACAGATAAGGCTACAAAGAGAAACTCTGTCTTGGAAAACTAAAAGGAAAAAACCCTGCCTGCCGGCAAGGAGGGCTCCCTCCATCCATGAAATGCAGAGCGGAGGCAGGGTTCCTCCTCTGGTCACTTCTCTCCCACAGCTCTCAGTCCATTCTGACCTGAGTTCAGCACATGGGAACTGTTCATGGCTCCAGCTGTGAGGCTGTAGGGTAGCGGGCTGCAAAGAGCAAGGTTCATTTTGGAATACATCACCCTGGTTCCTCCCCCCTCCATGCTAGGGGCTACTGAGGCTGGCATGCAGGAACTTGCTGGCCACCCCTCCCTCCCGGAGGCTTTCTTTGAGCTGGTGTTTTTTCTTTCCAATTTCTTGGTGCCCACCCTCCTCAGTAGTAGCTCTGCCTACATAACACATTCCATTCAACTCTGGACAACTCGGACAGGGTGAGGACATCACAAGCAGACCACTTGTCCTTGCTCAGACCACTCTTTCTGGTTTCTCTTTGACCACTGTCACTATAAAGTGCCTCTTTCAAGTCCAGGCCGACACCTTCCTGAGCCAGGGCTTCCTGGGGACAGGCTGCTGCAGACATGCTGAACACATGGGCACCTCCAACTCCTCTGCACTGCAGGGGCTAAGGCTGCACTGCCTGCCTAGACATTCACTGCCTCATCCAGTGTTCACATCTGTCCATCCTTTGCCTTGCACCCATAAGCACACGGCACTTCCAGGCATTGTATTGCACCGGGAGGCTGCAGCAGTGACCATGCATTTCCGCTGTGGCGAACCACTGCAAGCCGGCTCTTCTACGTGGCATTCTCATGCTCTCGCTCCTTTATGGTTCTCTATTAAAACGCCTTGAGGTTGTTTTTAAAATGCTAGTGCCTGGGGCTGGAGAGATGGCTCAGTCGTAAAGAGCATTAACTGCTCTTCCAGGGCACCTGGAGTTGATTCCCAGCAGCTGTGTGATGGCTAACAATCATTTGTAACAGGTTCTGATGGCCTCTTCTGACCTCCACAGGCCATAGGCACACACGATACATAGACGTGAATACAGGCAGAACACCCACACATGTAAAAATTAATTAAAATATTGGGGGCTGGAGAGATGGCTCAGTAGGTGAGAGTACTGACTGCTCTTCCAGAGGACCTGGGTTTGATTCTCAGTACCTGTATGGTAGCTTACAACCTGTAACTGCAGCCCCAGGGAACTGAGCATACATACATAGGGCATATACACATGCAGGCAAAATGCCAATGTGCATAAAATAAAAAATTAAATCTCAGTAAAAGAAAATACTGGCACCTTAGACAAGGCAGAAATGAAAATCCCTAGTTTGGACCTGGAACGGTCTTTACAAGCACTGTTAGAGTGCAGGCATGGCTGTCAGCTGGTGTGCTACTGGAAGGCCGTGGGACTTCTTGTCACCAAGGGGGAGTTTATCTGTTGTTATTTGCCTGTTGTTAATTTTTAGGCCAAGTATGGCTGCAAAGACCTTTAATCCTAGCACTTGGGAAATAGAGGAAGGTTGATCTTTGTAAGTTCAACACCAGCCTGGTCTACAGAATGAATTCCAGGGCTACACAGAGACCCTTCCTTAAAACAAACAAACAAACAAAAAATCAATTGAATGTTTGCCTGCAAGTATGTATATGCACTGGACATATATATGGTGCCTGTGGAGGGCAAGAGAGCATCAGATGCCCTGCACTCCAGCTACAAACGGTTGTGAGTGACCATGTGTGTATGCTGGCTAAGTCCTCTGCAGGAGAAGCAAGTGCTTTTAACCGCTGAACCATCTCCCCAGCCTGTGTGCCTGGTTTTTATATACAGGATCTCAATATGTAACCCAGGATGACCTCAAATCTATACCTCCTGCCTCAGCACTGAAATTACAGGCTTGCAACACCATGCCTGGCTAAAACCAGTCTTACAAATGGGAGGCGGGGACCAGAGGTCAACTTGGGTATCAAACCTTAGGCACTGTTTATCCACCTTGTTTTTCAATTAAATTTTCTTAAAATTTCTATTTATTTATTCATTCATTCATTCATTTTGGTTTTTCAAGACAGGGTTTCTCTGTGTAGCAGCATTGACTGACCTGGAACTTGCTCTGTGGACCAGACTTGCCTTGAGCTCACAGAGATCCGCCTATCTCTGTCTCCAGGGCACTGGGATTAAAGGCATGTGCCACCACTGCCTGGCTTATTTGTTTGTTCGTTTGTTTGTTTGAAGTGGTTTCTGGGGATCCAATTCAGGAATTTCCCGATCCAACTGAGATCCTTCCCCCTTCCTTTCTTATTCATTTTGCATTCTAAGCCTTCAATGCTGCTGTTTATTTTTTTTAAATATTTATTTTTTTATTATGTATACAATATTCTGTCTGTATGCCTGCAGGCCAGAAGAGGGCACCAGACCTCATTACAGATGGTTGTGAGCCACCATGTGGTTGCTGGGAATTGAACTCAGGACCTCTGGCAGAGCAGACAATGCTCTTAACCTCTGAGCCATCTCTCCAGCCCCAATGCTGCTGTTTATTGCAAATGGTTTCTCAGTTGGTGCATAAAGGTTTACCAACCGTCGTCACGTCACACTATCCCTTTACCTTCTGGAATCTTCTGGAGACTCTGCCCTGTTATCTAGCCCAACAATCTCAGCATATACTCACTTAATCCACTTGGGCAGGTGCCTAGACTCCCTGTGGGTGATCAGCCAGGGCTCTCAAGGTGTTTCTGTTTCATCAGAGCCAAGATGGCACCAGCCTCAGAGAGCAGACAGGCCCCTGCTACCCACATGTGACCCCATCTCCTTTGTACAGCCTGTGTAAGCTTGCAGTTGCCACCTGTGACTACAGCTCTGGGGGTTCTCTTCACTTCCAGAGGGACGTTAGAACCAGGGAGCAAGATAAGCACAGAGGCACGTGGATGTAAATTCAGCCTTCGGGAGGCAGGGTCAGAGGGTGGAGAGCTTCAGATAGCCTGAACTACAACAGGAGAGCATTTTACAACAATAACAAAAACAAAAACAGCCAAAGCTTGACCTGCTGGCACAAGCTCCAGGAAGGCCAAGTTAGAAGGGTAATAAATGCAAGGGAGGCAGGAACTATAAAAGGAAAACTTAGTGAAATTCCTGTGAAAATGAGGGTTGGGCTGGGCTGTGGTGCACACCTTTATTCCCAGCACTGGGAAGTCAGAGGCAGGAGGATTTCTGTGAGTTTGAGGCCAGCTTGGTCTACAGAATGAGTTCAGGGCAGCTAGGGCTACACAGAGAACCCTGACTCAAAAAAATAAAAACAAACAAACAAACAAAGGTGAGGGTTGAGATGTAAACTAGCACTGGAGCACTTGGCTACCATGAGCCAGGCTTGAGATTCAGTTTCTAGCACCGGAAACCACACACCTGACCAGGAGGCAGAGGTCCCAGGGGCCAGGCTCTAATCCTCCGCAGATCCTTCCAGAAGCGGAAGAAAAGGCCCACAACTCTCAGCAGTCCCAGATGATTTAAATTATTTTTTCCCACAACTTTCATAGTCAAAAAATGTAAATATAGAAAATATTCAATATATATATATTTTTTTTGGTTTTTCGAGACAGGGTTTCTCTGTGGCTTTGGAGCCTGTCCTGGGACTAGCTCTGTAGACCAGGCTGGTCTCGAACTCACAGAGATCTGCCTGCCTCTGCCTCCCGAGTGCTGGGATTAAAGGCATGCGCCACCATCGCCCGGCCAGTATATTTTTTTAAAACATGCTTACATATGCTAAATTCCACACAGAACCACGGAACAGAAATGTTTTGATAAGTCCTGTCACTTCCACAGAGGTGTCCATGGGCTGGACACGGCTGGAGGGAGTCCTGCTTTGGAGGTGACCCTAGGATGTCACTCCTGTTTGGGGGCAAAAGTTCCAGATTGAGCATCCCCAATGGGCCCGCTCAGTTGCTTGGACGTTGAAGTGGTAACTGATGATGAAAACAGAGGAGTTTCAGTCAGTCATGGTGGGGAGAAGAGGCAATAAAGCGGCCCAGGGACCCTCAAGTCCTTTGGGGATACTGACACAGGCTTTAGGTTTACGTAGAGAAAAAAAACTGGGGAAGGAGCAAAATGTGTGCATAACTCAACAGTTCTGGTCTAGAGGTGGTCCCTCTCTACCACTGGCTCATCTCTGGTCCTGCAAAGGGGTTCAAATAAGTCAGTGCATGAGGGGCAGAGCTGTTCTCAGGAGTGCTCACTTCTGCTACTGGAGCAGCCTGGTCCTCCTGGAGCTGGGGTTTCTATCCTGTGAGGTTTGATCTGTGTTAGTGATTTTCCTCACTGCTGTGGCAAAAGACCTGAAAAGGCAACTTCAGGGTTTATTCTGGCGCACAGTTCAAGGGTGCAATCCATCATGGTGGGAGAGGTGGGAAGTGTGAGGCCGCAGGTCATGCTGCATCTGGTCAGGAAGCAGAGCAATGAATGCTGCTGCTCAGCTCCCTTTGCCCCTCCGAGAGTCGGGGGCAGCCTAGGGAATATGTTCCCCCATTTAGCATGGATCTTCTCGCATCAGTTAACCCAATCTAGAAACTCTTTTTTTTTTTTTTAAATCTATCATTTATCTATCTATCTATCTATCGATCGATCGATCGATCTATCTATCGATCTATCTAGATATCCATCCTAGGTATGAGTGACCTGTCTTGGTGCACACCAGAAGAGAGCACCAGATCTTTTTTTTTTTTTTTTTTTGGTTTTTTGAGACAGGGTTTCTCTGTGGTTTTGGAGCCTGTCCTGGAACTAGCTCTTGTAGACCAGGCTGGTCTCGAACTCACAGAGATCTGCCTGCCTCTGCCTCCCGAGTGCTGGGATTAAAGGCGTGTGCCACCACCGCCCGGCTGAGAGCACCAGATCTTATTACAGATAGCTGTGAGCCACCACGTGGTTGCTGGGAACTAAACACAGGACCTCTGGAGGAGCAGTTAGTGCTCTTAACCTCTGAGTCATTTTCCTAGCCCCTAGAAACTCTCTTACACATATCCTGAGGCTTGTTTTCATGGTGATTTTGAAACCTATTAATTAAGACAATAAAAATTAATCATCATGGTTACCTTGTGGGCCCAAGTAGGGGATGCTTTTTAATTAAAAACTTTTTTTGTTTTGTTTTGTTTTTCCGAGAATAGGATTTCTCTATGTACTTTTGGAGCCTAACCTAGAACTTGCTCTGTAGACCAGGCTGGCCTCCAACTCACAGAGATCCATGCGTGCCACCACTGCCCAGCAGTTAAAAAGTGTTTTTAATTTTTAAATTACTTCTATTTTGTGTGTGTATGAACATATGGAGGCCAAGGACAACTTGTGGAAGGGAGTCCATTCTCCCTTCATGTTAGTCAGGGAACAGAGCTCTGGGTGTCAGGCGTGGGGGCCTTGGCCCACTGAGCCATCTCACAGGCTCAGCGAAAGCAGCATCTGAGAACCTGTTTCTGTGCTATGTCAGGCTCACGCCGCCCAAGAGCTCTAGCCATCGACATTTGTGTCTTCGGAGCATTGTGGCAGCACAAAGCAGTTCTCCTGTCCCTGTCCTGAGCCACTGACAGGTATGGGGCTCCCGCAGGACACTGGAGACTGGAGGTCTCTCT
>NW_026067909.1:9685102-9705683 GCF_014885135.2 Alexandromys fortis | reverse complement strand
AAAAAAAACAAAAAAAACAGTCCCAGTGTTTAGTTCTTGCAAACACCACACACACACACACACACACACACACACACACACACACACACAGGTGAATCTCTGTAAATTTTAGTCAGTCTGGTTCCACACAGTGAGTGAGACCCTGTCTCAAAACCAAACAAAAAGCAACAGTGAAAACAGAGATTTCTTCAGGATTTAAACAGTGGTGTTCAGAGGTCTCCAAGTCTATCTTTGGGGTCCCAGCAAGAGGTTTAGGTTTACAGGGTAAGAGATACACATAACTAAGCAGTCCTGGTCAAGACGTGGCCGCACCCATCTTTGGCTCTAGCCTGTCCTGCAAGGTGGTTTGACGCGAGGAGGTTTAAAAGTCCAAGGTTAACAGGGTAGTGGTGGTACACACCTTTAACCTCAGCACTCTGGAGGAGAACTCTGAGTTTGAGGCCAGCCTAGTCTAACATAATGAGTACCAGGAAAGCCAAAATTACACAGAGAAATTCTGTCTCGAAAACAAAAACAAAACAACAGCAGCAAAAAAAGTTCAAGATTTTATGGTGAGTTCTAGGCCAGTCTCAGAAAAACAGATAAATAACAAATAAGCCTCTGCTTGTTGGTGCTTTCGGCGTCCTAGAAATAAGGAAGTGGGCCAGCCGCGCACTCAGCCTTTGGGAATAGCAGGAGAAAAAAGCAGACCAGCTAGGCTTCTGCTGCAGTAGAGCCATAGTAAGCAGCCATTTACCTTCAGCTCCTGCCATCTAATTGCTCTCTTTATCCTCAGTAAAGACCCTGCCCTTTAATGCCATGACACTTACAAGCACCATGACAATGGCTGTAAAAGACTATAAGAGGGTCAGAGAGAAAGAGCACCCACTTCTTAGAAAATTCTCAAACTTAATACTCAGGCTGGGAAGGAAGGAAGGAAGGAAGGAAGGAAGGAAGGAAGGAAGGAAGGAAGGAAGGAAGGAAGGAAGGAAGGAAGGAAGGAAGGGAGAAGAAAGGAAGGAAGGAAGGTACCAGGCAGTGGTGGTGCACGCCTTTAACCCCAGCAGAGGATTAAAGGCAGAGGCAGGCGGATTTCTGTGAGTTCAAGGCCAGCCTGATCTACAAGAGCTAGTTCCAGAACAGGCTCCAAAGCTACACAGAGAAAATCTGTCTTGAAAAACCAAAAGAAATTAAAAAAAAAAAAGGGGGGGAAAGAAAAAACAGCAGAGTAAGAAGATAGACATGGCTCCCTGTGCTTAGAACCCCCCCCCCCCAATCCCCCTGTACTCTACCTGAGCCATATGGATGACCTCCAACTGCCATGGCTGAGAAGTCATCTGAGCTCTATTCAGGCTCCCTTATTCTCTGGCTAAGAACAGAACCTTCTTTGCTGCTTCACAGTGACTGGTTTTATTCGTTTGCCTTACAATCCCAAGAAGGAAAAGGGACACAGTGCAGTCAAATCCTCAGAGGGCAGACGAGGTGGCTCTCGTCTCCCTGGATAAACTATTCAACAAGAGAGGGGTACATACCTATGCTAAGTCTTCTTCCCTGCTCCCCTAACCCCATGGAACTAAGGGTGTCTGAGTAAACTCCCAGACCTGTCCTGCTACTGTTGGACTCTAGCGTCCAAACACCGAGGAGGAGTCGCCCCCAGAGACCACCTCACACACCACAGCCGATACAAAAGCATGAGGATTTTATTAATTCTGTCATGACAGGGTCCCTCAGCATTCAGGAAGCTGAGAGACCCCAAATAGCTGGTACAGTCTACTTTTAAAGGGGCCACAGAAGCAGGGGTGGGTGTTGTTCTTTGACTATTCTGATTGGCTTATTCAAAAGGGCTATTACCAATAATTGGCTGGAGAGTGGTTGCCAGATCAGATAAGAGGTCATTTTGACCCCGTTTCCCAGGGGACCGAATCAAAATATACGTATATGAGTAATTGTTCAGGAACTGAGTACGTGCATGTGTCGCTGTTAGGTCCTTGGTTCCCAGGGGAGGAGGGGAAGCACTATGGCACAGAGGCTGAGAGGATTCAGAATTGTCAGAAATGGCTTCAGGATTGTCTTAGTCTTACACTACCCCTTCCTTGTTACTCACAGGGATACTTTGTGCCTGCTTCTGGGCCACATTACCCTACTTTGTGCCACAATGCCATCACCTGGCCACAGATTAGACACTTTTTGGCCAGCCAGCTGCTTTAGTATTCTCACCAATATTGCAGAGGACCCACCTCAGGTGACGGAACTTTCACAACTTCATACCTGGCAGCAAGCTGTCACTGGCTGCATGCTGCTTGCTTTGTATAGCCTTGCATGACTTATCTCGGAGGCTCCAGGCTTCACCCAGTCCACTGAGCCCTAATGGGGAAAGGGTTTCATCTGGGTCTTTTTGTTTTTTTTTTTTTTGAGACAGGGTTTCTTTGTGTAAGACAAAGACAGGGTTTCTCTCTGGCTGTCCTGGAACTCACTCTATATACCAGACTGGCCTCAAACTCAGAGATCCTCCTGTCTCTACCTCCCAAGTACTGGGATTAAAGGCATGCATCACCACCAACCAGCTTCGTCTGGGTCTTGAAGGCTACTTGAGGGTAACCTCTCACCTCTAGGCAGCTCCCCACCCCCACCCTGAAGAGTGTTTGTAGGGTAAAGATGTCCCCCAATCGCAAGAGAACTTTATGCCTCTGAACACTTAGTCCTCGTGTCAAGGTACACTTGATGGTCACGGGAACTAGCGGAAGGGCACTCAGGGCAACCAACACCTTCTCGCTCGTAGCAGATGCTGCAGCTGGGGCCTAGGCTTTGAGATGGTTGGGAGTCTGACAGAAAGGAGCTCCCAGATGTACAGAGAGGCCAGGAAAGGGCCCAAGCCTGCTCTGAAACAGGAGTCACAGAGGCAGCAGGAGTGACAGGAGGCAGGACTTGCTGCACAAGTCAGCCCAGCGGGGCACACGTCTCCTAGGACTTCTCCCCTGCCCTTACATTCCAGTAGAAGGTTCTCGATATGAAAAAGAAACGAGTGGCTTTTTCCCCCTCACAATAAGGTCTCAGTATGTAGTTATGTAGCTCACCAGGCTGGCCTCGAACTCAGAGATCCACTTGTTTCTGCCTCCTGAATGCCCAACTTGCCATCAATATCAAGAGTTCCTACGGGCCCAGGATCTCCACACAGGAGCAGACCCTATATGTGTAGACCTCAACCCTCCCCGACCTTTGCCACATGGACACTTGCTGATAGATCTGATGTCCTAGCATACCATGTCCAGGGCTCAGGTGTGTAAGCCTCACAAACAGGACCTTTGGTGTATCTATGAAGGAGACCAAGAGAATGATCCACAGGACAGGACGGACACTGGGCCTCCCTCACGATGCTGTCATTGGTTTTGCTCAAGGACATCCTGGAGCCTCCAGTGCTCTGTCTCAAGTGGCAAAACCTCCCCACTGTAGAGCTGATCTCGTCCCGGTGTCCAGGCCCAGATGTCAGTCCTGAAGGATGCTACTAGGTGTGGAGGCAGGGCCTAGTCGCTGTGGCAGGAAGGCCCTGGTACCAGTATACTTGCTAAGCACATAGGATCTAGGATGTTGCTCAGCAACAGGCACTTTGGCAGGGTAGCTCCACCTTAGGGCCTGGTCTAGGAGTGTCAGCTCCGGACAGCACGGCTCCTGACCAAGTACTGCTTGTCTGTTACATCTGCCTATCTAGGCTTGAATGCCGATCCCATGTGGATCCCAGCAGTCTCACAGGCTCTTCTGGAAACCAGACATTCTGCTCACTCACAAGCATGCCTCTCTGGACACAGGTCATTGCTTCCTCCTAGCCATGTTGAATCATCTGTCAGGCACGGTACACAGCACCACCCTTGGATACAGTGCACACACAACAGCCTTACGGCTCCTGTCAGACATGGAGCCTCGGCTTCCTCCTCCATGCGTTCGAGGAGGCAAGCTGGGGGATGAGAGTAGACATACAACATCATTCCCCTCCCCCCTGTGAAGTGTCAATTCCACTACCTGAAAAGAGGCAACCTCAATTGAGGAGTTGCTTGTATCAGATTGGTCTGTGTCTTGCCTGTGGGGCATTTCTTGATTGCTCATCGATGGGGGGGGGGGAGGCTTAGCCCAATGTGTGAGGTCTTTTCAGGCCAGGTGGGCCTGGGGTGCATAAGAAAGGTAGCTTTAAAAGCCAGTAAGTAAGCCAGGTGGTGGTGGCATGACTTTAATTCCAGCACTCAGAAGGCAGAGGCAGGCGGATCTCTGTGAGTTCGAGGCCAGCCTGGTCTACAAGAGCTAGTGCCAGGACAGGCTCCAAAGCTACAGAGAAACCCTGTCTCGAAAAAAAAAATAATAAAGCCAGTAAGCAGTGTTCCTTCATGGTCTCTACTTCAGTTCCTGTCCTGACTTCCCAGGACTGTAACCGGGATAAGTAATATCAAATATTCTTTTCTATCAAATACTACAATTTGTGTTTAGAATGAGGAATTCAATTTTCTTTTTTTCTTGACAGGGATTCTCTATGTAATAGCCCAGGCTGTTCCGATCCTCCTCAGTCAGGGATCCCTTTCCCCTTCCCCCATTTCTTGTACATTGGTTCTTTTCAGACCAGTCAACTGAATAATATTGTGAGGTCAGACCCAGCCAACGGGGAAGACACAGCCACCACCTGAGTTAGAATAAGAACCAAATGCACTTCCTGTCTTTGTGTGTTCACTCCTCAAGCACACTCTCCAGGTCAAGAGTAAAATGTGCCCTGTCCAGACACTTCATTTGGAATGGTGGTGTCTTTACCACCCGAAACTTACTTCTAACACCTGCGAGTAACACCTTTTAGTCCTTTCCTCCTCAAGACTCAAGCCTATTGCTGGCTCTGCCATTTCTGGTGTCTCAAGATTGCTTTGGGGACAGCACAAAGGTGGAGCTGTGTGAGCATGTGGATTGTTGGCCATGTTCAGTCTGGTCCCTTCACCTTGGGGCTTCATGTCAACAGATGGGTTTTTAAGGATTGGGCAATCTACAGATCCAGAAGGCTCTGGGCTAACTCTGGCCTGCGAATCCCCAAACATCACCACAGACAGTACAGGACCCTGGGCTCCAGGCTCCTTTTCCTAGGCCCCACCAGGCACCCCATACTCATGCGGTACAACATAAGGAACAATCGCTTTAGAAACAGTGTGGAGGGGCTGGAGAGAGGGCTCAGTGGTTAAGAGCACTGGTTGCTCTTTCAGAGGATTCCAGCTCAATTTCCAGCACCCATAAGGCAGCTCACAACTGTAATTCCAGTTCCAGGGGTCCTGACACCCATGGTAAAAACACCAATGCATATAAAAAAACAGATATAGGTTGGCCTCCTTAGACAATCTGGCTTTTCCTAAGAAACTCAACATCAAGCCCCAGAGGCATTCACAGCTTTTCCTCGGGCTCATCCAAAACTCCAGGGACCGAGGCGTCTTTGGAACCTCCAAAACACGCAAAGGAATACCCGCCTACATGCGACCCACCTCCGGGCCCCTATCCAGTCGGCCAGTTAGGCTGACGGGTCTTCTCCCCCAGACAAGTATAGCAGGGCTCAATTGCAGTCAAAGGCCCAAGGCGCGGTAGCCATGTGGCCAGCTCAGACCGTGAGTAACGTCTGCCCAGCCAGCTGCGCTCAACTGATGTGTGCCTGAGGGTCACAAGCCTGTCCCGGACTCTGGTAAACACTCAGGGACCCACAGCGTTTCCTTCCTAGTCAGCCACTTCTCCCCAATCTTCACGCACGCGCAGGCTGCATCTGCAGGCAAGTTCCGCCCCCCCCAACTTGGCACTTCCTGCAGGCGAGCCCCGCCCTCCGCACCTCGCGCACGCTCAGTCCACTCCCGCGGCTGGCGAGCCCCGCCCCGCCCCGCCCCACTCCGCCTCTCTGCACACTTAACCGGGTTTGCAGCCATGGCGTCCGAGCGGCTGCCCAGCAGACCTGCCTGTCTCTTGGTGGCCAGCGGCGCTTCTGAAGGTGAGGCGCGCAGGGTAGCTGTGTGGCGCAGTGGCCTGCCGTTCTGACTCCAGGTCAACGTTTATGCCTGCAGAGTTGGGATCCTGAGATCCCGCATCTGTTTCCCCGGGGCAGGCCTGTGTTGTCTGCCAGCAGGCAGGGTGGCCAGCGACTGCGGAGATGACCCTGCACCCAGGTCAGCCGCAGGGGCTCGGTACTCTGCCCCACCGTTCCTGCCATTCTGTCGCCCTGATCCTGGGCCTGTCTTCACGCGCCTCCAGGAAGCGATCCTGAAAGGGGTTGCTCGAAAGAGCTGCACACAAGGGACCCGCACACAGAAGGGGGTCTGCTGGCTATGGGTTTCCAGCTGCCCGGTGTGTGTCTAGGAAGCTGGGCAGATGGTGACTTCACCGGTCTTTAGGGAACTGGGGATGATGGGGCCCAGAGCTGCGGCCCAGGGTTTTCCTGTAGAGCCGTATGGAGCATCTCAAGCGAGCATGAGTTTGAAGGTACCGCGGAATCCTGGATGATGAACCCCTGGGGTCCACTAAGCTTCCTAGGTGGAAATGGGTGGGCCCTGAGGGTGCTTTCCGCCCTGGAAGAGAGGGTTGAAAGAATCCACAGCTGCTCATAGGAAGACTTTACTTGAGAGAGTTTGGGAGTGAGGGATCGAGGAGCTGGTGGGGATAATCTGGGGTAGATCCCTGAAAATGTATTAAATCGTAAAAGAAACTAGGCCTAATGGTGTGTGTCTTTAATCCCAACACTCAGGAGGCAGAAGCAGATGGGTCTCTGGGAGTTTGAAGCCAAATCTGGAACTTACATAGCCAGTTCCAGGTCAGCGGGGCTAAATAGTGAGATCCTAACTCAAAAACTAAATCATAACAAAACCCACAAACCAAAAGCCTAGCGTAGGAGTTGGCGGCAGGAGGATAAAGAGGTTGGTTAATGGCTACGTGAGATGCTGTCTCAGAAAGAAGGAAGACGGAAAGATGAAGCTAAAGGGTTGTGCCCTTAAATTAAACCAGTGCAGACCGCTGCACTGGAGGTGATGTTAGGGGAGGTTGGCTGTGCCTACAAATCGTCTGGAGTCTTGTTTTTTCTTTTTAAATTTGTTTATATTTTAAGTATGGGTGCTCTGCCTCCCGGGTACCAGGATTAAAGGCCTGTGCACCCGGCGTCTGGACTTAAATGAACTAAGCAAGCCTTTTTCCTTGTTGAAGGACTCTTGATGGGCAGAAGAGTGCTGAGTGCGTGGTGGGGTCAGAATCTCATGCTCTTAGGAAGAGGGGACCCGCCTGGTGTCCTGAGTGTGGGGAGTGCCCCAAACACCACTCTCTACGCTCTCCTGCTTCTATGACATGTTCACTGTTGCTTTTCCTGTGCTATAGGGGCCTTGGCTATTGGTGGGTCTGAGAGATGACCCAAAGGTTTGGCTTTGGAAGTACCTGTAAGGAGGAAAGGATGGGATGCAGCCAAGGGTGTAGGGGTGTTGGTAGACAGTTAAGGTGGGCTGGGGGCCTGAAGGCAGAGGTATTAGGTTGAGCAGAGAGCCTATTCTGGGAGGCTGCAGAACCACTGGAACCTGCAGGTCGTTCTGGGGCCAGAAGCC
Source organism: Alexandromys fortis (assembly GCF_014885135.2). Lineage (NCBI taxonomy): Eukaryota > Metazoa > Chordata > Mammalia > Rodentia > Cricetidae > Alexandromys > Alexandromys fortis. The sequence continues at coordinate 9,698,124 of NW_026067909.1, read as the reverse complement.
AAAACTGGTTGAGCAATAGGCCTGCTGTGGACCTCTGAGTTACATCTTCCTGAACCTGAAATACTGCTGTCCTGTCCGCAGGGCGTGGACCCTGGGTGGGTGGAATAGACTGCTCCTACGGCTGGTTCTGGGACCAGGAGAGTCCCTAGGAGCACTGGAGCTGTCTTTGAGGAGTAGGGGTGGGCCAGCTGGCCCTGTCATGCCCTTGCAGCTTTGAAACCCTCTCTTGCAGGTGTGTCCGCCCAGTCCTTCTTCCACTGCTTCACATTGGCCAGTGCTGCCTTCAACCTACAGGTGGCCACCCCTGGGGTGAGTACAGTCACTTTCTCCAGGGAACCCCTGAGGTTCTCCCTTTTCTTGGGCCGAGGCTAGGAGAGGGTAGAGTCTAGAGTGTCGAGTGTAGAGTTGATAGGGCCAGGAAGGAGCTACCTCCAGGTAAGGGGATCTACAACCAAACTTGGTGGCATCCTTAAGTCATGGTTCCCGTTCACTGGACTATGACGTTCCTGTGTCAAGGGAACTTTTTTTCACTGTGACCTGCACTTTTGCAAGTCTATAAGGGAAAGATAAGACTTGGTCCTAGTGTGTGGGTCCTGCATAGATCCTCCTACTAGGAGAGATCCTTGATTCTTGCACCGTGGCCCTGGGAACATCCAGTCATAAATGGATCACAGCAAATGTGTGTTGGGTATTTGCATGTTTCGAAGTCACAAGGTAGGTGGGACATTTGCTGCTGCTTTATAGTCAGGAGTCTGGGGAGCAGGGTGTGGTGATCCTGTGGTAAGACCTCAGCATTGTGCTGTACAGGGCCCCTGCACGCTGCTAGTTTGGTTTTCTGGGACTACCTTGTATTTGATTTCTTTCTTTCTCTTGTCACTGGACGCTCCCTGCCCGAGCCAGCCAGTAAGAGTGGCTGTCCAGGCAGGTGTTTGTGCCCCAGGGGCTGTCTTGAAATCTGTTAGCCTTTCTAAGTACTCTGTCGCTCGAATGTGGGGGAAGATCCTGGTGCTGACCCTTCACGTAGGCTCTGCTTCCCTAGGGAAAGGCCATGGACTTTGTGGATGTGACCGAGAGCAATGCACGCTGGGTACAAGACTTCCGTCTCAAAGCTTATGCCAGCCCCGCTAAGCTTGAGTCCATAGATGGTAGGTGACAAGTGGCTAGTGGGTCCCTGGAGGGCCTCTGTGTCTGGCCGTGCCCTAATTTGACCTGTGGTTTCCTCCCAGGTGCCCGGTACCATGCTCTCCTGATTCCCAGCTGTCCTGGCGCCCTCACTGACCTTGCCAGCAGCGGGTCCCTGGCTCGGATACTGCAGCACTTCCACTCAGAGAGCAGTGGGTGACAAGAAACTGGAGAACAGGCTGGCAAGCAGACACCTGGGTGGGGAGTAGAGGGAGTGATCAAAACAGTGGGTGACAGGGAACTAGAGACTAGGTGTGGAAGCAGCTATGGAGTGGATATTGAGTACAGGGTTTAGGATTCAGGACTGGGCATGCCTGGTGATTTCATCAGCCCATCAGAAGGGAGCGGAGAACCGCAATGACTCTGACCTGCACACAAGTGAGTTTGCTCTGTGTCCACGTGCACAAAGAGTGATCTCACTTAACATAATGTGTGCATTGCTAGTCTCTGCAGTGTGAGCCTCTGGCAGCCAAGAGAGGGCTGCTGACCGTGACCTCTTAGCCCTTTCCGTGGTAGGTTAATCAGGATGCTGTCTGGAGGCAACATCTGTCGTGATAAGCACATCTGTAGGCTGGGGCAGGATGCTCATCAGAGACCAGATGCAGGACCATCAATGTCCTCTGTGTTGAGAGCTGGCCTTCTGGGCTTAGACAAGAAGCAGTTTTTCCCAGCTACCTCAGCCATGGGAACACATTAGCCATTAAGTTGTCTTTGGGGAGCTGGGCAATGGTGGTGCACGCCTTTAATCCTAGCACTCGGGAGGCAGAGGCAGGTGGATCTCTGAGTTCGAGGCCAACCTGGTCTACAAGAACTAGTTCCAGGATAGCCACCAAAGCTACAGAGAAACCTTGTCTCGAAAAACAAAACAAAAGGGGCTGGAGAGATGGCTCAGAGGTTAAGAGCCTTGCCTGCTCTTCCAAAGGTCCTGAGTTCAATTCCCAGCAACCACATGGTGGCTCACAACCATCTGTAATGAGGTCTGGTGCCTTCTTCTGGCCTGCAGGCAGACACACAAACAGAATATTGTATATATATTAAATAAATAAATAAATATTAAAAAAAAACAAAACCTAAAAAAAAAGTTGTCTTTGGGGAGGAGCCAGGGTAGCCCTATTGCAGAATTGCAGAACAGGGTAGTCCCTAGGAGTACCACCCCCAGCTGCACAGTGGCATCTCTGCAGTTTGAAGCAGCGGCTGGTACATGAATTGGGAGTTCTGGGTGTTTTCACATGTCTTAAAACTGCGGCAGCGTGGGCTCTAAGTAAACTCTAGTCTTGAAGCATCCGCTTTGGGGGAGGGGACACTTGGGTGGGGACCCGACCCAGGATAGCATCCAGGGCCTGAGAGTACCTTGTCACTTTTAGAACCCATCTGTGCCATTGGCCATGGTGTCGCTGCCCTGTGCTGTGCTACCAATGAAGACAGGTCCTGGGTGTTCGAAGGCTACAGCCTGACAGGGGTGAGTATTTCGTGGTCAAGCCAGTGTCCCGTTCCCTCCTGTCTCCCTGCCCCTCCCTGAACCAGAAAGAGATTCCTACAGGCACTGTGACCTGCCAGTCCCCATACTGCTAGAGCACTTCTCTCCTTGTCCACGTGGTGTGAGCACAGCCTGAGACCCTCTAGGAAGAGCAGCATGGGACCCATGAAGGGACTCCTTCCAAAGGATACCAGTCCATCTCATTTTGGTCAACACTTACGTCTTGATGCTGGGGGAGACAGGCACTCTAAGCCATAACGGCTTAGTCTCCAAAAAGATGACTGAGTTTTTGCCTTTGCCTGTCTCCCCCATGTGGTAGCTGAGGTTGCTGCTTTGATTTGCCCTGCCTGGCCCCTGGGGAAAATAGGGCACTGGGCAGGGTAGAGCTACTAGCTGGTCTGACTCCAGCCCTGTCCTTGCAGCCTTCTGTGTACGAGCTCATCAGGGCACCTGACTTTGCCCGCCTGCCGCTGGTTGTGGAGGACTTTGTGAAGGACTCTGGCGCTGGCTTCAGTGGTGAGCCCAAGTTGGTGCCCCTCCACTTAGATTTGTGGAGCTACCTGCTGTGTCTTGGGTTGGTGTTTTAGGTCCTGCAAACCCCTGTGCTTCACCCAGACAGGCTTTCCTGCTGACCCCTGGTGTTCGCAGCTTCTCAGTGGGTGGGAGTGGGACTGGGCCTAGGCCTTGTGGCCTAAGGTTTGTGTCCTCTGCCGTAGCCAGTGAGCCCGACGCCGTGCATGTGGTGCTGGACCGCCACCTGGTCACTGGTCAGAATACAAACTCCACTGTTCCCGCTGTCCAGAACCTGCTCTTCCTTTGTGGCAGCCGGTGAGGCTCCTGGGAAGGGGTTTGGGTGGATTCCTGCTTTGTGACTGGCTCCCTCTGCTGGACAGTTTTGTCTGCGACGCCCTGCCTGCTGGTGCTGAGTCTGGACCATGTGTTCATCCTATAGGAAGTAATTTGGATGCTGTCCTTGATCCTGGTGGCCTTCTTCTGTTGGTCCTTACCTGACAGGGCCCTCAAGCCTCCGTTTGGACCCTGTGGAACGCTGGAGGCCTCCAAGAGTTAAGACTTGGAGAGTATCAGTTCTTACGTAGACTGAACACTCCTCCTCTATCCCCAGCACATAGTGGGGAGCATCTTGGCTGGCCAGGCAGTCTCTGAGAACTGCAAATGAACACTCCAAGAAGAATTGTCCCTGGGAGAGGCAGCTGTGGGATCTCAGGATGGGATGCTGCTCTTGTATGGCCCTTTGGCTATTCTTATCCCTTTAGCTGTCGGTGAGAACCATGGGGAAAGGACCAAAAGACTGGAACTTGCTCTGAATTCATCTTGCCAGAGGTGAACAATGGATGTTTTCTTAGCCCTAGGCAGGCAGCATTCTTGCTGAAGAAGACTGCCCATCTTTAAATCTTGCAATCTTGCCTATGATTTTTTTCTTCTTCTGAGATAGTGTTTCTCTGTAGCTTTGGAGCCTGTCCTAGAACCCACTCTTGAGGCAGCACAGGCTGGCCTCAGATTCAGAGATCTGCTTGCCTCTGACTCCCGAGTGCTGAGATTAAAGGCGTGTGGTACCACTATCCAGCTGGCCTGTGGTTTTTAATGCAATACAGGCCCCAGCTCAGCCTGCCATGGTCCTAGGTCCTTGGAGTGGACACAGTGATGTCACCCTGCCTCATATGGCATAGAAAAAATACTAGTGTCACACCTGGAGACCCTTAAACTGCTGTTAGCCCACAGCTTGTCAAACTGCCCCTGGCTTGCAGAAGCCTCGGGCCAGGTATTCCATCTATTCCTAGAAGGAAATGGCCACACATGGGTTTGGGCTATATGAAGCAGGAATATCCATGAGTCCTGTCTTCCAGACCCTGCTTGTGCTGAGGACCTGATATGGCCATCTCCCTCCTGGACATGCTTGTTTGCGGTCAATCCTGGGGCCCCTGGCCAGGATGGTAGCTTCCAGTCAGTAGCCTTCTAGCCTTAGACGAGAGCCTTCCAAGTAACTTGGACCTCTTAATTTCCCTCTTCACTTAACTTTTGCCCAGAGTAGCACCAGTGCCAGAGACCTGGAGGAAATCCTTTTGGTGGTTAATAACCTTTAATAAGGGAAGTCCAGAACACGTGGAAGAAAGCAGCAAGAGAGCCCACCTGTCCTGGATCCTCCCTGGCCCTCTTCTGCCATCAACACTATGTAATGATGGATATTCCTCGACAAAGCTTTAAAACCTGAGGCCGTGCCTTAGGCTTGGCTGGTTCAGTCACAGGCTGGGTGATCTGTAAACAACATATTTCACATACATTTTGAAGCTTCAAGTCCAAGCATAGTGAACTAGGTGTGTCTGGTAAGGGTTTCCTGGCTCAGACCTCTTTGCTTCTTACCGGGTCGGAAGAGGTAGGTGCTTTCTGGAACCTTTTCAGAAGTTACTAATTGCTTCATGAAGCCAAAGTCCCATTTAACACCATCACCTCAGAGACGATGTTTTAGCACGAATTAGGGGACAGCTTCAGACACTGGGAGGTGATACCATGCTGATGGGGTTTGAGAGTTTCTTCTAATTGGCTGGCTCTCTATGAGTGTCACGTTTGTCCTCTCTCTCTCTCTCTCTCTCTCTCTCTCTCTCTCTCTCTCTCTCTCGACAGGGTTTCTCTGTGCTGCCTTGGCTATCCTCAAACTTAGCCTGCCTCTGCTGGGATTAAAGGCATATGCTGCCACCACCCGTATTCTATCTGAGACATTATATAGCTGTAGCAGGTGAGGTGGGCTCTGGTGCCAGACTTCTGTTCTAAGGGTACCCACCCAGTCCTAGGTGGAGGAGGGGACAGCAAGCTGGAGAAGATGGAGAAGAGAGAATGAACAAATCCCTGGAAAAGTGGCAGCTGAGCTCAGGGTATGTTCATAAGCACATTTATAACTACTCAAGAGAAATTAAACCTTACACAGATGTTGCTAGCAGAATTATTTGAAAAGGGGCCGCCGGGCGGGTAACCCAGGACTTGGGAAGCAGAGGCAAGCAGATTTCGGAGTTCAAGGCCAGCCTGATCTACTGTGTTCCAGAACAGGCTCCAAATCTATACAGAGAAACTGTCTTGGGAAAAAAAAAAGAATGAAAAGGGACTGACCAAATGGCTCAGCCAGTGAAAGTACCACAGTGGAGGAACACTCCGACTCTTGAAATTATGCTACCCTGATCTGCACGTCCACTCACACACGCACATCATACAGATTCATTCATTCGAGACAGGGTTTCTCTGTCCAGACTATCCTGAAGCTCTGTAGACCAGGCTGGCCTTGAACTCAGATCACCTGCTTCTGCCTCTTGAGGACTGGGATTAAAGGTGTTTGCCGCCATACCCAGCTAGTGGTTTCTTTATAATGGAATATCACTAGTTCAGTCAAGTAATTGGCCATGAATTCTGATACAAAGCAGTATGTGGTGGTGCACCCTTTTTATTTTCTTTTTAAAGACAGAGTTTCTCCGTGTAGCTTTGGAGCCTGTCCTGGAACTCAAGTCTGTAGATCAGGCTGGCCTCGAACTCAGAGATCTACCTGCCTCTGCCTCCTGAGAGCTGAGATTAAAGTGCCACCACTGCCCAGCTGGTTTTTTTTTTTTTTTTGTAAAGATTATGCATACAGTATTCTGCCTGCATGTATGTCTGCACTACACACCAGATATCATTACAGATGGTTGCCCAGCAGAGGCATAGTACAAGACAGCCAGGCCATGTACAGAGACCCTGTCTCAAAAGAACACAAAAAAGGACTTATGGAATATGCATGATTGGCCAGTATCCCTGGAGCCCCAGGTGGGAAAGACTCAAAACCCTGATCTCCTTTTATTGCAAGCCCAAAGGGTGAGGAGATTGGTGTGGTATGGGCACAAGGCTCTGCCCATTACCTGCTGAAGCAGGTCAGCCTCAAGGAGCATTGCTCCTTCAGGCCCTGTCTTCTGGCTGGAAGTGGTAGAATACTGTGGGTCTTGATCAGGGAAATTGTGAACCTAGCTGTGCTGGGTTGCAGAAGTTGCTCCCCACTTCACCATCCAGGATGAGTTAAGCCCAGGCAGGTACTTAGCCCTAGAGCTGCTCGTGGTGGGAATTTGGGGGAATGGACCTGGGAAGTTGCTCCATGGGGGTCCTTCTCATCAGAGCTTCCACCTGCCTCTGCCTCCTGAATGCTGGGATTAAAAGCATGGGCCGCCACCACTCAGCTTTTATTTTGGATGAAGACAGGGTTTCTAAGTAGTCCCAGAACTCACTAAGTAGATCAGGCTGTCCTCAGATGTGGACAGCCTAGTTGCTGCCCTCCAGGGACCAGGATTATAGGCATATGCTTCCGTGCCCTTTCAAAGCTGGTGTTGTATACTATGCGGTCCCCGTAAATTGGTACCGGTGCCCTTTAGAACTTGGCTACACCAGCAGAGCACCTAGATGGGAGACAGAAACCGCTGTCTCTTTCTCTTGGGCAGTGGGCAAGCCTGGCTCTGAACACTATGTTCGGCTGCTACCTCCCAGGAGCAGAGCCCACCATTTGTCTTCTGACTCTGCTAGCACACCCTAAAATCTAGGCAGGGCACAGGGACACCGGGTACAGAGGGTGTTACTGTATAATCTTGCCACCAAAAGTCAGAGACCTCTGCCACCTCGCATCCCAGCTGTAGTCCAGTGGAGCTTAGAAGATGAGGGTGAGGGCCACAGTTGCCTGGATCATGCTGATAGCCTGGGGTTCATCTCCAAGCTCCGCCTCAGTCACAGCCAATACTGGGGCCACTGGTACTGAAGTGGAGGGCGACAAAGATGGTAAAATGAAGCACAACATAGGAAAAGCTGTTGCTTTAATGAATTAGATAAAATTTCACATAAAATCAGAAACCTATGATCCATCCCTTCTCCAATCACTGAAAAATGCAGGATTCGTCACAAGCCATGTGCAGTCAGGACCCAGTTCAGCGGCGGTGCAGGTCTGGGGTCCAGCCTCAGGTGCACACTACTTTCCATTCTCGGCACTGAACATTCGTTCCTGGAAGGGACCAGAGGCGGAGTCATGTCAGCCCTCACTCTGTCCGGACTGTCCCCATACGACCCACCAAAGTCCCAATATGGCTTCAGCAACCAGCTGGGACCCATGGTCTCCCAGAAAAATAAACACACACACACACACACACATTTACCTATCTGTATTGTGTGTGTGTATATATCTATATAGATACATAGTTTTTTGTTTGTTTTTGCGTTTCTCTGTGCATCCTTGGATGTTTTGGAACTTGCTCTGTAGACCAGGCTGGCTTTGAACTCACAGAGATCCATCTGCCTAGGTCTCCCAAGTGTTAGGATTAAAGGCCTGTGCCATCTCTGCCTTGCTTCTTGAGACAGCCTGTCTCTAAGTGCTTGAACTAAAGGCATGTACTAGCATTCCTGGCCCAGGCCATTGAGTCTGTGATCCTCTTGCCTCACTCTCTGTGTCCTAACTATGCCGGGCTCCTGCAGTAGGTTTCACCTCTGCTCCAACTTTGCCCCTGGTGAAGGAGAAAAGGCCCAACCCACACAGGAACTCACCGTGAGCATCCGCTCTAACTTGATGGCATCAGCAGCAAACTTTCGGATCCCGTCGGAGAGCTTCTCCACAGCCATTTGGTCCTCATTGTGAAGCCAACGGAAGGCCTTCTCGTCCAGATGTATCTTCTCCAAGTCACTGGTCTGGGCTGGAGGATACCACAGCTCTCCATGCCTGCCTTACCCTTCGACTCATAACTGTCCCTCAGCCTAGGCTGAGTATCTCCCATCAGGGTCAGGCCTTAGCTCCGCCCACACAGGTCCTTATGGCCCCTTGGCCTTACCCGCTTTGACGGAAAGCACAGGTGTCAGCTTGGTGTTGTCCTTGAGCAGCTCCCCCAGGAGCTTGGGCGAGATGGTGAGGAAATCACAGCCTGCCAGTGCTTTGATCTCACCAGTGTTACGGAAGGAGGCGCCCATGACAATGGTCTTGTAGCCAAACTTCTTGTAGTAGTTATAGATTTTGGTGACACTCTTTACCCCTGGAGGAGACATAGGCATGTTCCCTAGAGCTGCCCTGAGCTGCTGTCTGACCCCACCCTGACCTTGTCTCCAGCCCTGCTGGAGACAACACAGCATGTCCCCTGTCCCATGATCTTAAAATGTAGCTCACCAGGGTCATCCTGGGGTTCATAGGATTTCTTGTCTGTGTTTGCCACATGCCAGTCAAGGATGCGCCCCACAAAGGGGGAGATGAGCGTCACACCCGCTTCAGCGCAGGCCACAGCCTGGGCAAAGGAGAAGAGCAGCGTCATGTTGCAGTGGATGCCATGCTGCTCCTCCAGCTCCCTGTGGACAAGATGGCAGAGGCAATGCTGAGCGCCACCTCAGGCTGAGCTCTGGACCTGCTGCTCCCCAAGAGTCTTCAGTTTAAGAGCAGGGGAGGAGCAGGGCAGTACGTTAAGAACAAACTTAAGCGGGGTGGTGCACACCTTTAATCCCAGCACTCGGGAGGCAGAGGCAGGCGGATCTCTGTGAGTTCCAGGACAGCCAAAGATACACAGAGAAACCCTGCCTCAAAAAAAAAAANTAAAAAAAAAAAAAAAAAAAAAAAAAAAATTAAAATGAAGCCATGTAAAGATAGAAAATACAGAGAGTCTGGATACTGTATGTTACTGCATTGTCTTTGAATTGTTCCATGGCTGAGGAAGGAACAACAGCTGCTAAAAGGCATTTTATCATAAATGCTGCTGGATTAATCCAACATATGTATTTTGAAAATGTCTTGACTTCAAAATTTAAGTCAAAAGATATGTTACTTTGGAGAAGAGGTTTTGCTTTTGTTTCCACAGGAAATGAGAGGCTGTATTCAGGGTTAAGAAAACTCAGATTTGATCAAGGAAGACCCCCCTGAAAAAAAAGTCTCTGGAAGGAGCAGATAGCCCACATGATCCAATGTTTCAGAGGATCTCTGTTGGAGTTTCCTCTGAGTTCTACATCCAGAACAGCCATAAGACTGTTGGTTGAGATGATCAAGCCACATAGAATATGCCAGTCAGGACTTGACCATAATCCTAAATTTTCTTTAGGTCCCCATAAGATTATCAGCACCCTTAATCATCAGGAAGTGGCCTAGAAAACTATGCCCACATTCCTAAAAAAATGGATTATGGATATTTGATTTGTCTTTGTTTAGAGCAACTGGTTATAAATTGTTATGGATAATGGTCAGGAAAAAGGCTAAACAAAGGAGATTAGATTCAGAGTTCTTGTTTTGAAAAAAAAAAATAGGGGGCTGGAGAGATGGCTCAGCGGTTAAGAGCATTGCCCGCTCTTCCAAAGGTCCTGAGTTCAATTCCAGCAACCACATGGTGGCTCACAACCATCTGTAATGAGGTCTGGTGCCCTCTTCTGGCCTTCAGGCATACACGCAGGAAGAATATTGTATACATAATAAATAATTAAAAAAAAAATAGACAATGGTCTTGTATGCTGTAAAGATTTGTCACTTGTATTGGTTTAATAAAACTCTAATTGGCCAATAGCTAGGCAGTAAGTATAGGCAGGGTGACCAGAATAGGAGAATTCTGTGAAGAGGAAAGGCTCAGTCTGCAGTCATCACCTAGATGTAAGAGGACACAAGATGGGGCTGGAGAGATGGCTCAGTGCTTAAGAGCACTGACTGCTCTTCCAGAGGACCCGGTTTCAATTCCCAGCACCCCACATGGCAGCTCACAACTGTCTGAAGATCCAGTTGCAGGGGATCTGACACCTTCACACCAGTGCACATAAAATAAAGTTAAATAAACCATAAAAAATATAAGGAAAAAAAAAGAGGACACAAGATGAGAACGCCTCACTGATAAAAGGTACCAAGCCACATGGCTAACACAGTAAAGAATTATGGGTTAATTTAGATGTAAGAGTTAATAAGAAGCCTGAGCTACCAGTTTATAATTAATATAAGCCTCTGTGTTTCTTTGGGACTGAACAGCTGTGGGATTGGTTGAGAAAGAACCCTCTGTCAACAAAAAACCTATGCCCATACCAAAATGTATATAAGCCTGTGTTCATACCATTATTCTCAACAGACCGGAAGTGATAACAGACCCTGGTACCCAACACGAGACAGAGCAAAGACACAATGCACCCACCAATAGAAGAAAGTCCAGTCAGGAAACAAGGCATAGACATTAAAACACGTTGAATGAGTCAGACATAATAGTTCATGCATGATCTGACTCTACTTATATGAGATGTCCAGAGCAAGCAAATCCAGAAGAAAAACCAGTGGTTCTAGGTAGGGAAAGAGCAAATGTGGGCAAAGAGGAAATGAATCTGCTGCCCAGGTTCCCTAGAATGGTCAGGACTGACGACTTCTAGAGGAGGCATCACAGAAGACTGTGACTGTTTTTACCATTTTGCAATCAGTTTCTTCAAAACTTATGTAAGTTTTGGCTTCACTGTTCCAAAACAACTCTGACCCCTAGAAACTGGTGTCTGCTGCTTAGGAAGAGAATCAGAATCAGAAGCTGCCTCCGTGCAGGGAATACTTACTTTCCGGCCTGAATTCCCTCCCAGGTTGAGGATAACTTGATGAGAATTCTGTCCTTGCTGATCCCAGCTTCTTTGTAAAGCTCAATGAGGCGCCTGGCTCGGGCTACCATTGCATCCTTATCAAAGGAAAGCCTGTAAAAGCAAGGGTATTGCAGGTACTCAGATCACAGCACATCCACCACGGGAGCATATCAGAAGCGGGGCATTCTGTAGCCATGTGGCTCACTGGACAAACCCGTCCCACCCTCTACTCTGGACTCAGTGCAACTTGAAACCCAATTTCAGAAGCAGTCCTGGCAGCAAACCCCTGTAACCAGCACTCAGAAGACTGAGGCAGGAGACTTTGGAGTTCAAGGTCAGCCTGTGCTATAAGTGACGCTGCCTTCAGGCTGGAGAGACTGCTCAGTGGTAAGAGCACTTGCTGCTCTTGCAGTGGACCCAGGTTTGGTTTCTAGCACCAATATGGCAGCTCACAACCTTATGTAATGTCAGTTCCAGAGGATCTGATGCCCTCTTCTGGCCTCCACAGACACATATGTGGTATACATACATACAGGCAAACACTCATACACATAAAAATAAAATAAAAAAATCTTTGAAAAAGAAACTTTGGTCTTAAAAATAAATAAAAAGTCAAACCAAACAGAAAAAAGGGGGATCAGAGTTCTGCTGAGTTGGCAGAGCCCTTGCCTATCATGCACAAAGCCCAATGTCACATAAATTTTCACAAAACACAAGACTCAAGATCAGCCATTAGTCAGAGAGCCACCAGTTCTGTACAGTCTTCCAGTGTAACGTGTGACACACCACCGAATGAGTGTAGAGAATACCAGGAGCAAACTACCTCTTCAGACACTGACGTCACCAGGATACCTGCTGCCTCCCTACCCTAGCCCCACCTACCTTGCATCCACTTCTGTGGATACACGGCCTGGAATCTTCTTTAGTATTTCTGCTCCAAACAGCACAAAAAGTTTATCAATAGCATTTTTAATCTGTTCCTCTTGTGGCCTGAAATTCACAGGGAAGTTGTGTTAGAAACTTTTGAAGGCTTTGGGGAACCTATGAGACTCTTTTGCCAAATTTCCTTCCCTTCATCCTCCCCCCACGGGCATGAGAGCAAATGCTACTTGTTTCTGTTTTGTTCCGTTTGAGACAGGGTCTCTATATAAAGCCAGACTGTCCTGAAACTCACTATATAGACCAGTCTGGACTCAAACTCATAGAGCTACACTTCAGCGCGCTTGCAGGGTGGAACAGGAAGGTTCCAAGTTTGAGGCCAGCTTGGGGAAGGAAGGAAGGGAGGAAGGAAAGCAGGCAGGCAGGCACTATTTTATATTACAATGAAAAACCCATAAAACATGCCATCTTTACCATTTTAAGTTTATAGTTCAACAGTGTTAAATTATACTGTTGGGAATCACACCACCACCATCTTCAGAACTTTTTCTTTTTTTAGTTTTCCAAGACAAGAGTTTCTTTGTGTAGCTCTGGCTGTTATAGAACTCACTGTGTAAACCAGGCTAGCCTCAAACTCAGAGATCCACCTGCCTCTGCTTCCCAAGTGCTCGGATTAAAGGTGTACACCATCACCCCCAGCATAAAAATAATTTTTATGCAACCCCAAAAAATGATACCCCCAAGCCAGGCAGTGAAGACACAGGCCTTTAATCCCAGCACTTGGGAGGAAGAGATGGGTGGATCTCTGTGAGTTCGAGGTCAGCCTGGTCTACAGAGTTTCGGGACAGGCTCCAAAGCTATGGAGATACTCTGTCTCAAAAAAAAAAAAAACAAAAAAAAAAAAAAAAAAAAAAAA